>NC_056746.1:1038518806-1038818806 GCF_019279795.1 Protopterus annectens
TAACAGTGTTCGGTCTCACAGAGGGGTTCCCAATGGGAGTGGGTGTGCATAAAGGTTCAGCTCAGAGCTCACTGCTGTTCATATTAGTGATGGACTGTGTTAGCAAACAAGTCATGATGTATTACAACTGATACCAACGTATGGTGGCCTTTTGAGTAGTGTGTACAGACATATGATAAAGACTTATACTGAAGTGTAACTGTGGTTTTATTCATGTTCCTTATACTAAAAATAATGATATATACAGATTTCTATATGATATCGCATGTAGGTGGCTAATAGATTAGCCATCACAAAATAGTTAAGGGCTTGTAATATACTACACTATACCTAATGTTGTTGGTCTTTGGTGGTCTTTTGACCTGACATACGTCCACTGAAGTTGCAGAGATCTGTATTTCACCTGCAAGTGTAAAGCAGCATCTTGCAATACTATGAGATATTCACCATATATGTGGACAGTATATGGACATGGTGCTTTTATAATTACAGATGGTGTGCATTCCTTATATGTGCATAAATATTTTGTTAGATATTAATCATACCTTAGCTTGAATGTGTATTGCTTGCAATGTCTTTTATCAGTATATAAAATAGGGACAGTTTGATTGCCTGACCTGAGTCAATCATCACTGACACAGATAAAGCCCTGTATACATTCCTCATAACTTTTCTGCAACACTACAGTGATGCACTTGCAGTTGTTTTAGTGAAGAGCTTGTAATGTGTAGGGTTTGACTGTGTGGGGTTTGAAACCCACATCTACAATCTGTATGCTGGTCTGTAAATCATGCACATCTGTGTAATTTTACACATCTTATAGTCTTTGCAAGGTATTTATTGTGCCATCCATTTCTTCCAGAGCCGATACATATAGTGACAACATCGCTATATAGGTACTGCCCTTTCACTACAGTACAGTACAGCCTATGAGGTATGTTGCCATGAAGTGACATAGCAATGCATATCCTGTGCATGAATATTTTATGTTATCTTACAGACTAGCACTGCATACCTCAACACATGACATTTTGTGTGTTCTACATGAGTCCAGGATGCTTCAGTAAGGAGAATTTCACTTCACGTGAGAATGAGATCATAATCAATGCCATAAGGGAGCATGATAGAAAGTTGTGAGGAAGGACAGGTGATACTGTCTGGAGCAAGTGGGTGCATCATGACATTGCCAGCATGGTCAATGCTGTAGGCAGACTTAATAGGACTTCGTATTGTGTCAGTGTCTACAGATGACAAGGTGATGCTATGAGGAGGACCTACAATTCCTCCAAAAATTAGCACACAGTTGCTTCTGGCATCACACAACCAACACCTGTGTCAGAGTCAATGTATTTAAGGTGGTGGTATTGAGGCTTTCTTGCCTAGACCCTGTCGTATATCATTTATTAAGCTAACTAATGTATTACACTTAAGATACATCACATGTATTGATAGCAGTTGTATGTTATATCTTCCACAGCACAACACTCCATTAGGCCTTGTCTTGTCTCCTCTGATGATGACCTCCAGTTACATGCTCCCCCTTCTGTCATATCATTATATTTGTATCAACTCTGTGCTGCCTTCAAGCTCATATGATGTCCTGTGTTACAGAGCCATCACATGCAGCAGAGCCACCGTCAAGACAAGTAGGTATGGGTTGCCTTACCTTGCTGCACATGTGATGGGTATATATGTGGCACATAGTCAGATAAGCCATATTACACAAATGTGGTCTTATGAGTCACACATTAACAACAGTTTTTCATTATCTCTTCCACACAATTCCATGTCATTAGGACTCATGTTGTGTCCTCCAAGGATGACATACCAGGTAAGTGAGACTCTTTATCATATCATCATACCTGTATCAGTCCTGTGGTGCCTTCTAGCTCACATGATGTCTTATTTTCAGGACCATCACACACTGCACAGCCACAAATTAGATGACCAGGTACACAGTGGTTTACATTGCTGGAGAACTGAATGTTGTATCTTGTAGAAGGCATTTTGAAATAGATTTTCTTACATGCACATGTTTAATGTGTGATTATCATTTTGTCAGTGTATTTGCAGCTCATCCTCTTCCCTCTTCTTTCCCAAATGTGTCCACTAATCATGACACAGGATGTGATGTGGTACAGAGAAGTAACAAAGCCAATGATACACACAACACTGTATTTAGATTTACTTTGTCCAGCCCTGATGGCAACAGTCCTGTACCCAACATATTTCCTCTGACTGGGAGGACAGAGAACCTGGCCATTTTGTTTATAGTGGAGCATCGGTCAAGAAGGAGACCTTGGGCAACTGTCCTTATGTGATAAAGACCATGATGGTGAGACAGCTCCACAATAGGTAACTGATGTCTATAGGACAGCATGTGCCAAGTGGTCAGATAGGTGTAGGCCTGTTGTTACAGGCATATGACCAATCACAGCAATATTCTTGCACAATACTGAGGCACATGCTTGTGCAACTGATTGTGTGACACACCACATTCATGTGTTGCACAAGCATCAGAAGCACAGACATATTGAGGTCATGGTAGTCTTGGCCAAGCCTAAAGACAGTGTGGCATCAGTTGCATGCTCTATAGAGCAGCTTATCTCAGCTGTTCTTGGGCAGTGCCATAGTACTACATAAGCCATATGTGCACTGTCCTGTATAAGCAGTAGGCAACCATGTGGAAGATGGAGGCCTTCTCTTGCGCACCATACCTATTGCACTCATTCATCCATAGTACTTGTGCTGTAACATGAACATGCTGTCATGGATCTTCATGTTCAGTCTCCAATTGACACATCACATACCACATGCCACTGCATAGACCCCTAATTTTTCCTATACCACACAGGTGTAATCAGGTCTATATTGCAACATCAAATGCTTAAAACAGCAAACGATGTTACATTGACACATTTTCAGTGAAAGCTGAAAATGTCAAATCCAAAGAACAGCGATTTCTTTCCTAGGGAAAGAAATCGCTGTTCCAACCTCCGCAAAAAAAAAAACACATTACACACTTCCAAACACCTACACACATACCCAATCCTAATTATAACCCCCCAAAAACCAGTAAATAACCAAATACACATATGCACTTAACCCAAACATACATTTAATGAAAAAAAAAACAGTAAACATTTTAGACCATATGCACTTACCTTAACCCACACCCTAACCCTAAGGTCAGTAATTCTCGCACATTTACATAAACAGCTCCAAACACATACACACTTACCTTAACCCTAACTCTATCCCCAAAACAAAAGTAAACAACTGAAAACACATACACACGTAACTCAACCATACATTTAACATAAAATATAAAACAGTAAACACTTTCATGCATATGCACTTACCTTAACCCGCACCCTAACCCTAAGGTCATTAACTGTTGCACAATCACGCTTGGGAGCTATACCAGGCAAAGGACCACACTACACTTCAGAACACGGCAAAACAACAAAGCGGTCAAGTGACTTCTTTCCCAGGGAAAATTTTTGCTGAACAGCCACTTCGCTGTTTTGCCTGTTCACTCTACATGTGTCGATGAAAACGCATTCGACATAATGCGTTTTCATTGTACTCATAGGAACCAGGTGCAATCACCAGATCTATGGTACAACATCATGATGCTGAGGCTTCCTTGAATGGCAGGGCCAGCCAAGACTATAGCATGAGCTGTTATCCTGGGCTACCTCATCTATGTTAATGTTACCATGGCTGGTATCTTAGAGTGTGTGTGGCTTGTGTGTTATTCTGAACCCATGGCAATGATGACCACTGTACTGACCATAGCACACTGTGCCTGTTACTCCCATTTGACATATCTGATACCACAGGATACTACATTTGTATTATTTAACTCACAGCATGTCACTGCATTTTAAATGTCACATACATTTCTTCACAGGTTTGACATATCAAGATAAACTGCAATAGAAATGTAAGACCCAGATCATATTGTGGTATACATAATCTTATGACTACAATGTTTCATACTCTGCTGCAACTGCATTTCTCTACACATTGCATACAGTCATGTTGTCATTGGATGATATGTTAGTCATTACTGATAAATCAGTCTTCTATTGTTTGCCACTACCGGTTGTACAGGTATATATGGAAAAGCATAACTGTGTTTCTCATGGCACATCTTTCTGTAGGTGCTGTCAGTGTGTATCCTTCACATCAGCATGACACATGCACTCTACAGTGTAACAGGACATGCTTATGCAACTAACAGTCCCATTAATATATGTCACAACATGTATACAGGATCTATATGTGTTTCCCTCCATTTCTCAACCTGCATACTAACCAGGAAATTCTAGCTTTTGTGTTTTTCCTCTCAGTTTGGGTTTACATTGGATTGCTACACTGCAATCGAGTGTACCATCAACTGGGGTTGAGGTGTGTTGATGATAGTCTGTTTTACACTGGCTGTA
Source organism: Protopterus annectens (assembly GCF_019279795.1). Taxonomy (NCBI): domain Eukaryota; kingdom Metazoa; phylum Chordata; order Ceratodontiformes; family Protopteridae; genus Protopterus; species Protopterus annectens. The sequence goes on from NC_056746.1 coordinate 1,038,523,258, forward strand.
GGTTCAGTGGAATTTCTGGTTGGGATGCTGTGTCCATTTCTTGTCACTGCTGTGCCCTGTATGGCACATGTGCAGCATGATGTCTGTACATCTCAGACTTTACCTTGACACAGGGTGCAACCAGCAGTGTGGCAACACTTGTGGCACACCCTGTGGGGTGTGTGTCACATGAGCTAAGTCTGTCTATTGCACTTCATTTCTATACCCTTCTCTAGTTGCTGTGGTTTGCTACTTCCACCACAGACTCACCCCGACAGCCAACTTCCTACACACCACTTTGCCACACGCACATACTACTGTCCACATATGCAATGAATATATACACACATACACACACACACACACACATATATATATATATATATATATATATATATATATATATACATATATATACACACACACACACACACACACACATATATATATATATACTGGCATTGAAAACATGCTGGATGCACACGTATAAGGATGTCTGCTATAGTTGTTGTTCCTGTACTACATTCTTCCCTTTTTAACACTTGTGTTGGTCCCTACAGACATCCTCAGAAATTTTTCTGTTGGTTGCCATATGGTATGTATATGCTGCAGTATGGCACAATTTTGATAATTGTATGGTATGTGCGCTGATGTTCTTCGTGTTTTACTGTTGCAGTCATCACACTTGGGTTATCCTGCCAGGGGTAGCCCTCAGTCGGCCCGATTACCAGAGGCTTAGTATTTCTGCATCAGTTGCTGTCGCTCCAGGACTGACGTCAGGTCGTCAGTGGTATAAAAACAGGCAGCTGACACCATTACATCAGTCTTTCTTGCTGAGGAACCTGAAGCAGAAGCAGTTCATATGAGTGCCGGTCAGCCACTACCTGAGTTTTCATTTCCGAAATTGAAGTTTAAATCTTCTGAAGCTAAGTACCCCATTGGGGATCCTTTTTTCTTGCTCTAACCGATGTCAGAAAAAGTTAACAATTGTCTTGCCTGTGGAAAGCAAATACCACACCGAGATTTCCATTCTTACTATGACACCCGTTTAGGCCCAGACCATGACGTCCCTTGCTGCCGGTTTTGTGCTTTGTTCAACCCCTGAACTATTCGTCATCGGGCCCTTATTGTAGCTAAATACTTTCACTCTCTATCTCCATATTCCAAAATGGCTTCAGTAAGCCATCCGATTACCGATCTTCTGAAAAAAAGTAAGGATAAAAACAGAGACAGCTCGCACAGGTCCAAAACTGCCACTGACGCTTCTGTTAAGCTAGTCACCAGTTTGCCAGTACTCTGTGAGGTGCTTTCGCAGCCCCTGATGCCCACATCAGTGGATTCGCAGGCCGCTATTAAGACCCGTTTGGAGTCAAGTATGCCGTGAGACTCTTCTTTGACTATGGAACCTGCGGATGTCTCTATCTTGGATGGGTCTGGAGCCGCTGTGCAGGCTTCTGAGGAAGTTCTTCTCACTACCGATATTTGACATAAACCAACGACTCCTTTCACGTCTTCAGTTCTTTCTAAAACTACCAAGTTTCTAAGGCCCAGAGTATGAGCTACGCCTAAAAAATCAATGACCCAAACTCACGCTCCTGCTTCCTTGCTACAATCACAGATGCTTAAAATAGCGGAAGACCTTATGCTGATTAGAGGAAGCCAGCCTTCTCCTGCTAAAAGAAAAAGAGACTTGTCTCCAGCAGCTTTATCTGACCAAGAGTCCAATGACTCTGAGGTTTCTGATTATGAAGACATGCCCTTATCTGCTTATGTGGATTCAGATGCAGAGGAATCCATTCCTTCTGCCTCTCCTCCAGAAGATTTTTCTTTTGGTGAAACCCTGCATACTTTGCGAGAGCATTTCCATTGGGAATGCTAGGATTATCCTCAGTCCAAAAAAAGACTCAGGGAATTTTTAGATTTACCACAGCACAGACCCTTAGCTATCCCTCCAGTTCTGGATGTTGTGGATGATGTCTTTATGGAATCCAGTTTAACTCATGATACTTTACCTCCTGCTCCCAGGAAACCTGACAGGTATTACAGAGTTCCTGACTCACACACATTTCTTTTCAAGAATCCTACTGGTGACCCAGAGGTCATCTCACAAGGGCCTAAAGGAATAAAAGCAACCACAGCTAAGAATTCCACCCCCTCAGACAGGGATTCTTGAGCCTTAGACAGATGGGATAAAAAAGTATATACCTCTGCAACTCTTGCCATTAGAGCATTAAATTGTCATTTCCACATGCTGAAATACCAGCAACATACCATGGAACTAATTAAAGAAAAAGTATCTACCTTAACTGACTGTGCAGAAAATAAAGATTTACAGGAACTTATGCAATCTGCAAGCCAAATCAGTAAGTATACCCTGCAATGTGGGTTTGACGCCCTATAAGCATCCTGCAGGGCAGCAGTCACAGGTTCTGTACTTAGAAGGCATGATTGGCTTAAGGAACAGACCTTGCCATATCATGTCAAATCAAAATTATTGGACGCACCACTGCACAAAGGCAATCTGTTTGGTACCAAAGCAGAAGAGATTTTAAAAAAGATGGAAGAAAAAGCTAAGTCTATGCATTTTTGCAAGTTCAGCCTCCAAGATTCAGTAGGCATTGCCCCACAAAACATTGGTCCTTTTCAGCCCCCTCAAGGCCACCTCAGACTAGACCTAGGGGAAACAGACCCCCCAGACAGCAGTCTCAGGGTATGCAGAGATCTAAGCAATGGAGTACCTCCACTTCTAAACCAAGGAGTGCTAAGCCACCCCCTTATGGAAAGAATTCACAATGACTTCTCAACCCCTCCTCTCACCTCTGCTCATCTGCTCGTGCCCTTATGAGGAAAACTTGCCTCCCATGCAAAAAACTGGGCCTCCATCACCAATGATCGATGGGTCCTCAACATAGTGTCACAGGGGTACAAATTTTATTTCCACACACACTGCCAACCCCAAAGGGGTTCCCAGATCTTCCTCCAAACCAGTGGGCAGAGGCACAAAACAAAGTTCATTTCCTGCTCTCCATGAGGGCCTGTTCCTGCAGATTAGATAGGCCAAGGTGTCTATTCCAGACTTTTTCTGGTACCCAGAAAAGAGGGCACTTGGCACCCAATCTTAGATCTATCTATTCTAAACACCTTCCTGGTGGTACCAAAACTCAAAATGCTCACCCAGCAGCAGCTTCTCCCTATGCTGTCCAAAGATGCCTGGTTAGCCACTCTAGACCTCAAAGAGGCCCATCTGCATATCCCAATCAGAGATTCTTGCAGGAAATATCTATGTTTCAGGGCAGGATCTATGCATTATCAGTTCTCTGTACTTCCCTTTGGCTTATCCACTGCTCCCAGAGTTTTCACAAAATGCCAGGCTCCAGCCATTGCTTTTTGCAGACAAAGAAATATTAAAATTTACCCTTACTTGGACGACTGCCTGATTCAGGCAGACAGTCAGGAAAAGCTGTTAAAGCACCTGACATTTGTAAAGGACCTACTAACCTCACTGGGGTACGCTATCAATGGAAAGAAATCCAAACTAGTCCCCAGTCAGAAAATTGTATTCCTGGGAGCAACCCTGGACACAGCATCCCAGATGGCATTTCTAACTCCAGAAAAACAAGCCTATCTGACAGGCTACTTCTCTCAACTGGCCACCAGAACCCAGTTATCCGCAAGGAAAATCCTGCAAGCTCTAGGGTTCATGGCATCCTGCATTCTACTAATTCCATATGCCAGACTGCATGTGAGTAAGCTTCAGTGGTACTTAAAAAGCCTTTGGTGTCAACATTCTCAAGATCTGGAAACTATTATACCTATGATACCTTGTCTAAGGAAAGATTTTCTTTGGTGGGCAGCAGCATGCAACCACAACAAGGGACTTCCCTTTTCACAACCCCACACCACCCAGACCCTAACCACAGATGCATCAGACTATGCCTGAGGTGCTCACCTGGATGGCAGGTGCATTCAGGGCCACTGGAGCCCAAACCAAATTCATCTACACATCAACCAAAAAGAGATGCTAGCTGTTCAGCATGCTGTGACAGCTTTCAGATCCCTGCTCCCTCTGATGCCTCTACTAATCAAAACCAACAACACCACAGTAATGTGGTGCATCAACAAGCAGGGGGGAACTCACTCTTACACACTCCACAGGCTAGCCATGAACCTTTGGAATATGGCCACAGCCATGCATATTCACCTGCAAGCTCAATTTCTGCCAGGCAACCAAAACTCTCTGGCAGACAACTTAAGCAGAAATCTCCTAGACCCACATGAGTGGCAATTAGGCCACAACACCTTCAGCCTTGTGACCCAAAAATGAGGTACCCCAAAAGTGGACCTATTTGCCTCCCCCTAGGAACCTCACAGCAAGGCCTGGAAAGTGGATGCCCTATCCTTCCAGTAGGAAAATCTCTCAGTCTATGCATTTCCCCCTCTACCTCTTCTTACCAGAGTATTACTCAAAATAAGGGAGGAAAGACCAAAGGCAATCCTGATTGTCCCAGACTGGCCATGCCAACACTGGTACCCACTACTGTGCAGTCTGTCTCCATTGCCTCCATGGCACCTCCCCCAGATTCCAACTCTCCTGACTCAGCAGGAGGGAGAGTTCTTGCATCCACAGCTGCAGACCCTGAACCTGGCAGCCTGGCTTATTCCTTGACTTCTCCTCCAGTGGCCAGCCTAAGCAAACAGTTCCTGGGTGGCATACATGAAGCCAGACGTCCCAGTACTAGAAAATCCTATGTTGACAAGTGGAAAAGGTATTCTTCCTGGATCCAGACTAAAGAAGCTGACCCAGCACAGCCCTCCTTACCTCTCATCCTGGATTACCTAGCAGACCCACTCCACAGGGGCCTATCCTTCTCTTCCATTAAAATCCATGCCTCTGCCATCTCTGCACATTACAGCACTGAGCCACCTCTCTTCTCACACCCTCTTATCAAGCAGTTCCTGAGAGGGGCTAACACCTTAAGGCCACCAAGAAGAGCCCCTACCCTTGCTTGGGACCTTAACTTTGTGTTGGAAAAGCTGACGCTCCCCCCTTTGAGCCTGCAGCTCCAGCAGAGTTAAAATTCCTCTCTTGGAAAACAGCCTTGCTTCTGGCCATCACTTCAGCTAGAAGAGTGTCTGGCTACAAGCACTTATGGCTGTGGAACCTTTCATCATTTTTCACGCTTACAGGGTCTCCCTCAGGACTAACCCAACTTTCATGCCTAAAGTGGTGTTCAGTGTGGCTCTCAACCAATCTATTCATTTGTCCACCTTTTTCCCTAAACCGCAAAATAAGGGGGAAAGGATCCTGCACTCTTTAGATGTGCACAGACAGCTCAGATTCTACCTGGATAGGACTAAGCCCTTTAAGAAATCTGACCAGTTACTAGTCAGCTTTGCACCAGGGTCAGAGGGCAAAGCCATGTCAAAATGAACCATCTCCAAATGGATAGCACACTGCATCCATTTCTGTTACAAACATCATGGGAAACCACCATACAGAGGGTCAGAGCCCATTCTACTAGGTCAACTTCAACCTCTACAGCCTTTTTCAGAGGGGTCCCTACCAGGGACATCCTGGAAGCGGCAACATGGAGTTCTGTTCATACCTTCACCAAACATTACCACCTGCCTATCTTTTCAAAATCGAGGGCAAGCTTTGCAACCGCAGTCCTGCAGGGCATGCTAGCCAGCCCCAACTCTTCTTGACTGCCTCCACCCATTCCTCAGCTTTGGAATCAACCCAAGTGTGATGACTGCAACAGTGAAACACGAAGAACATAGTACAGTTGTGTACACTTACCATAAATGTAGATATTCGAATGTATTCACTGTTGCAGTCCTAGTTTCCCACCCTTCAGCCCCCTTTTCTCTCACTATGTATCTCTTCCTCACCCTTACAGGGCTATTGGTATTTACTTTCTACTGGTGGTGTTACTCTACCATAACTTAGTTCCCTATTGGGGGCTCCTGACATTTGGGGCAAGAAAAACTGATGTAATGGAGTCAACTGCCTGTTTTTATACCACTAACGACCTGACGTTAGTCGTGGAGTGACAGCAACTGACGCAGAAATACTAAGTCTCTGGTATTCGGGCTGACTGAGGGCTACCCCTGGCAGGATAACTCAATGTGATGACTGCAACAGTGAATACACTCAGACATCTACATTTATGGTAGGTGTACACAACTGTACTTTCCCCATGTACAACTCACAGATAGAGTACTGTAAATGTAATCTGTTGGTATGCCATCAGCAATGAGAACACATCACTTAGTGCTCTATGTGCATGTATATGTCTAATGTGTCATGACTGAAAGTTCTGAGCCAGAAGTTGCCATCTTGCCTGAGCCAGCATATATGACCAGAACCTTCATCATCCATACTTAAATGTTCTACTACTTCTTCTGAAGCATGTGGTATTGCCTTTTCAGACTTCTGAGTATTTGGTAGATCATTTACACTTAGGGCTAACAGGCCACTTTGTTTGGATGTGATTGTACTGTGCAATATTGCACACTTATTGATAATTTGTGCAGCTGTGTGTGGTGTGAATTATCGTGCACTGTCTATCCAAGATGTCTGAAGTGTGATTTCAGCATGCCAAACAGTTACTCTGTGGTGCTTTGTGTTGTAGGGTGTGTTCTGTTGAATGCATCCTCAGCAAGCATGGATGGGGTTCTATATGGTGTCATCAGCCAAGGCTCTATTGGATAACTACAGTCACCTGTTAGTATAAACATACGGAACATTAACAAGGCTCCATCATTGCACAGTAAGGGAGTGTAGAACACATTTGTCATTTACAGGTATACTTACCAAGTAGTAGCCCCTCAGGTATCTCACCCTCTTGGAACAATGCTTTTAGGGCGCTCTCCCTCCATCATCATGAGCATCATGCACACTACCAGGTGTGGTAACATTAGGTTATAATTTCTAACAATTCTCATTAATCACTCCATAATGGAAAACCTAGTCCCTCACCTTTGGAGAATCTCCTACATCACCCCACTCCACTAGGGAGGAAACTCTAAAGAGCTAACCAACTACCGACCAATAGTCATACTCACACCCCTCTCCAAAATCCTGGAAAGGTATACACACACACACACACACACACACACACACACACACACACACACACACACACACACACACACACACACACACACAAATTATGACATTGCTAATCTCTCACAATCTACTCTCAAAGATGGTTTCAGGCCATCACATAGCACTACTACAGCTCTTATGTCTTTCACCCAAACAGTCAACAACCACAGGAACAATGGAAATATGTCTCAGCTGTATTCCTAGACCTTTCCAAGGCCTTTGACATGGTTAATCATGAAAAACTCATCAACACTCTCTCAGAATTAAATCTAAACACACCCACCATTTCTTGGTTTAGAAGTTACCTAACATGCCGACAACAGGCAGTAAGGTGGCACCAGGAACACTACTAGTCTCTTTAAGAGTCCAACAGGGTTCCATTCTAGGAGTACTGCTATTTTCTATTTTAGCTAATAACCTGCATACTGCCACACTTCATACTTCTGTTATTCAATATGCAGATGACTCCACACTAATCTGTGCCCCCCGGCACTGCTACAACAAACAAAATCCTCTTTTCTTGCTGTCGAAACATGGCTATCTGAATCACAACTAAAATTAAATCCTAATAAAACTAAGCTTCTTATCTTTCCACCTACACAGCATTCTTCCCATAACATTACATTTAGTATCACCTCCAGTAATAACATAGTCATATCTCCTGTTACTCACACCAAACTGCTAGGAGTTGAAATTGAAGCAACATGAAATTGGACATACATATATCCAATACCATAAAGAAAGTACATAAAAAACTTGCCATGCTATACAGAAACAAACAGTTCCTAACAGACTCCACCAGAACCACTATTGCACGCACCCATCTCATGTGCACTCTTTTGTACACTTCACCAATCTTCACCAATCATAGAAAATCTGACCTTACCAAGCTGCAAGTATGTTATAATAAAATTGCAAAATTTGCAACCAATACTCCCCATAGTGCACATCATTACACTTCCCTTAAAACACTTAAGTGGCTTGAACTTCCCTGTCTCATTCTTTATAATCAACTTATACTAACCTACAAACTACTTCACTACCCTGAAAAAATCCCTGCTCTGCAAAACATACTACACACAAACACCGAAACTAGGGTCCTAAGATCCAATCAAAAACTCCTATTAGATGTAACCAAAGCCAATAATTCTGCAGATATATCCCTCTATAGCAACACTATTGCCAAACATTGGAACAACCTTCCCCACAACAGCTCATCCATTACTTCCATTGCCATCCTCAACAAATCCTTAAAATCCCACCTACAGCAATCATGGCTTTGTAACTGTGACAACCCTGATTAATCTTTTTCACTTCCTACTGCTCTGTTACCAGTTCACTTCTCTCTCAGCACCCTGCTACCTACACCATAGTACCTTTTTATGCGCTCACCTACTGGTTATTAAGCCCTCATCCAACCCTTCCATGTCAACTCCTATTACATCTTTAGTCTTCTAAACTACCTACAGCAATCATGGCTCTGTAACTGTGACAACCCTGATTAATGTTTTATACTTACTTCTACTCTGTTAACACTTCCCTCTCTCACAGCACTCTACTACTTCCACTAATGTACCCCTCCCCTTTTCTGTCCTACTTTACTTACCCCTGCCTTCCATCTTCCTGTGCTAATATTTATTACATCCTTAGCCTAAAATCCACCTTCTGCAACCTGGCTCTGTAAGTCTGAAAACCCTGATTTATGTTTATACTACCTATTGCTCTATTACCAACTATATCTCTCTCACTACATTGCTACCCCACTAATATATCTTCTCCCTTCTCTGTCCTACTTTCATTAAGCTCTCTCACTACATTGCTACCCCACTAATATATCTTATCCCTTCTCTGCCATTACCTCACCCTTTATGTCAACTTGTATCACATCCTTCCTTAGTGATCCTTCCAACCAGCATGGTATACCTAAAATGTATCTAGACTCAACTTAGAGCACATAGAAAATGTTATAAGAGCATATCAAAAATGTTATAAGTCTGAAATTAAATACCTCACAGAAATGTATTAGCTACCCCAATTAAGACTAAGTGTCTTATGTAAACTCTATATATCTCTAAATGTGTTATGTAAACTCAATGTAACTCTGATGTATTGCAAAGTGTATTATGTGAACAAAGCTGTCAGATGTAAAAGTATGTAAAAGTTATTTCCTGTATCTGGAGCTTTTCTTCCTGGGCCTCCGCTGGAAAAGGACCTTTGTCCAGTCAGACTTTCCCGGTAAAGAAATGTAAAATAAAAATAAACAAATAAATAATAATGAGGATATCTGTGGGGATCCTATTAGAACTCCGAACGCTTGAAATGTCGAATGTCATATGGTCGACACCATATGATCGACATTTCAAGAGTTTTTAGGTTAAACGTAACGGCGCCATTTGGTGCAGAATCGGAGAATTTCCCTTTTCTGCACTGAAGTGTGATCTCGGAGTTGGTATATTTAAGTGTGGGGGGGTGGGGGGTGCAGGGGGGCTTGCCCCCCCTGCCTGCACCGTTAAGGTAAGTTTTTTTTTTTATTATTATATATTCGAACTTTTAAACTTCGATCATATGTTGTCGAAAATATGGGATTCGAAGTTTAGAAAGTTTGAATATATAATATAGACCCTATCTGCGGAGCACACTGTCTGACAATTGAGAGAAGGCCACCCCTTACTGATAAAGTACCCTTCTTCACCATCTCCAGAAAAGGTTTTGATTGATAAGTGGATACATCACACCAGGGATATGGAAGAAATTGTCTATGGCATAGAACCATTCTGTGGCAGCCTGCTGTGCCCATGGTGTTAATGGGAAGCAGACAAACTCATCCACGTTGCTGCACATGACTGCCAGGAACTGTCCTAGTATATCACAATCAACACCCCTATGGTATCAGCCATCTGACACTAGAAAGTCTGAGATGCCAGGTGCAGACGCACCTTTCTTTCTACAGGGATTGCGTTACCCCACAGGCTGCATCAACATATATGGGGTGCGCACATCTCATACAGAGTCTATATTGGCTATCTATTAATGTGTATTTAAATATTAGTTTTTGATTAGTGAGATGGCTTAACTTCAATTTGGGTCACTGCTCTACTCGTCTGTAGATATATAGGTGCGTTGCAGATCATCTTCTGCAATCACCTATAGAACCACAGCGTGCTGCAGTCCATTGTGAGCATAATTCAGTTTTGCAGATATTTCTGTGGAATCTGCAGTAATATATTTCAATATTTTAAAATTCTGTGTAGTTGCTCCAAGCAGATGTGGTCTTCGCTGAATGCTTGTATGAATCTAATGGCATATACTGCTAGTACTACTATGTCAGTTTTTATTGCCATTGGAATCTGATGCAGCTGGGCAGAAGCTATAATTATTGTACATCATACTCATTAGCATATATGCCTGATTTCAGGTTGTTTTTGGAATCATGTCCACCCTTACTTCCCTGAAGTGCCCCTTCAGCACACTGTGCTGAGTGCAGCTTTATTTTGAAATCTGGCAGATAGTTTGTGTTAGCAATGAGAAAAAAAGGCATTCTAGTTATGACTTGTATCTCATCCTGTTTAAATTACCTACAGATATCCTACTAGGACTTTCCCAAATGGTTTGAATATACTTGACTTTAGTAATGTTGGAAACTGTATGTCCCTGGAAGTGCATCATACCGGCAAACAAAGAGGTAAACAGAAACACTCATAAAACAGCAAAACCTCTTGTGTAGTTCCACAGAGTCATGTCGAATTCATGCTTCCAAAATGCAAAACTTTAAATCCAGATCATATGAACAGGTGAGTTTATTGACTAAATCACAGAAAATAAAAGGACTGTTAAGCACTTTCATCCCTCAGCACAAGCAAGGGGACTTCATCAGAACAGCCATTACACTTCAGAACCTTCCTTTTATACTGAATCAATGAACTAGTTGTTACACCCATAACAACATTTAAAGTGACCAGTGTTTTATAGTAACATACTTTTTAAGTGATTTTTTTTACTGTGTGCATTTAAATTTGTGTGTGATGTTTCCTGTAAAAAGCACTGGTCACTTTCAATTCAGTATAAATGGAAGGTTCTGAAGTGTAATGGCTGTTCTGATGAAGTCCCTTTGCTTGTGTTGAGGGATGAAAGTGCTTAACAGTCATTTTATTTTCTGTGATTTAGTCAATAAACTCAGCTGTTCATATGATCTGGATTCAAAGTTTTGCATTTTGGAAGCATGAATTTGACATGACTCTGGAACTACACAAGAAGTGTTGCTGTTTTAACTGTATGTCCCTGCTTTTATAATACCTTTCCTTTCCCATGTTGAACTTGAAGCGGAATAAACAGTGGCCACTTCCTGTCAGTGGATGCTTACCTTTAGATTTCTCACTGTCATTCCATGGAGAATGACCTATAGATCATTTCCTTTCTGAAGTAATTCACTGGACCACTGCTGCAGCCCATTGTTCTGAGCAGAGCCGGATCCAGCACTAGGTGACCAAGGCAGTCGCCTAGGGCTCACTTGCTGGGAGGAGGCCCTGCTGGCCAGGGGATTAATTTTTTTAATTAAAAAATATTACTTTTTTAATGGCATTCTTCATTAAGAACACCTTTTGTTTCCAGTCGCACACACATGTTGCATTATATTTGCACAGAGACATTTCTGTGCGGACCATGGATGAACAGAGTAGGAGTTGTGTTTCTGTGTGAGACTGAAATACCCAAGTTAGGAATAGCAGGTGGTAGTGGTAATTTGCTCAGGTTTAAATCCTGTACGTTAGTTACAGGTAACAAGAGCCTAAATCCTCTATCCCAACTACGAAACTGCTAAACAATTAAGTTTTCAAGTGTATTTTCAAGGAACCGAGTTTCAGATGCATTTTTTCAAGGAATTGACTTTCAGGTGCTTTTTCAAGGAATTGTGAGATTTAAGTAAAGAGACGTTTACTGCTGCTCATGCTAAGTCTGTTTACATTGTGCAACTGTTTTGTTTAGCAAATGGTATTACTATTGTGCAATAGAACTGCAAAGCATTGTTAATAGCACAACAAGTAGTATAATTCTTTTGATGTAGAAGGCTGTGGGTTCTACTACCACAGTATGTAGCTGGAGTGCTGATGCTGTGTTGAAGTTTAAGGGGGGTGGGGTGTTATAGTCCTGAATATGTCCTCCTTTGGATGAGATGCATAGTAACTATGAACCTATCAGTCTGCTATCCATTTCCTATTGTACTATTATCATCTTACCATTTTTTTTAATTTAACACAGTCAATTTATTCTTTAAGGGCAGCAGGCACTACATTTGTACATGAAACACTGAAATATAAAGTTGTTTGTTAGTAGCAACTTCTTCATTAGTTACAGATCTTTAAAATGTGGAAATATTCAGATGACTTTTACTTCTGCAGAGATTGTGTATATTGAGTGATATTGGTGGACTGTAATGACAGAAGTTTGAGTGGCCTTTTATGGTTGAAATGCTCTGAATAGGGCAGTTTTGTCATTACTGGTTCTTTCATTTTGTTTCATTGTTTACTGCAAAAATGTTCAAAACTCTAAATTTATAACATGCTCTAACAAGTGATGCTGAATTATACAAAGAATATAATTTAATACAATTAGGAAGGTGAATCAAAGAACTCGTGCATGTAACATCACTTTTCTTTTAAGAAAGACTGACAAAAGAGCCAGAGATCCATGATGTTATGCTATCAGGAACACTGTTTTTAAAAACAGCTGCTTGCAATGCATGCCTATTAGAAATGCACCTGAGTCAGTGTGCAGGCTATCCAAAAGAGTTTGATTTATAGAGGTACTACACACAGAAAATATAAACAAAAAGTCATTCTCTAAGAAACTTCATATGGGAAGAGTCCGGTTAACTGAACTACCTATATTTCCTGCTTTTAAATCTGCACACTGAATTCTATGGACATCAGAACTGCATTCCAGACTTGACAAGGCAAAGCTGTAGCTTCTTGTTCATCACCTGTAAACTTTCTCAGGTGCAAGCACTTTCTGTGGGGGTTATCTCAGGGAAGTGCAGAGAAATCATCCCGCTAAGAAATGCTCATAGTACTGAGTTCAGATTTAGAAAACAGGGATCAGATCATGGCGTTTACACTGAAGATGAAGTAACTGGAATTCCAGTTTGAGGAATGAGATGGTGCCTTTTCCATGGATTTAAAAGTAATTGAATAGTTAATTCAGACACTTTAAAAGGTCTAATTTCTTAGAATGGGAAGGTGCATATGTTTGTAGCTGTCAGCATGCTATAGACGAGTATATTAATAAAATTTCTGAATAACTCAAAGGTTACAGTGTGTTGTTTTATGCTCTTAAACATCAATGATTGCACAAGTATTGTCTGACTGACTTAATACAGACCCTGTTTAGGATCCTTCCAAATTAACAGTGTCCTTGTATTTGGTACAAATGTGTTACAGGTAGCCTGGGATCTAAATGCTCCGATAAACAATCTGTATGTGGACAGCTGGAACATTTAGCAGAATCTTATTTCCTCAGAAAGGGTGCTAGTTTGATTGGGACTGACTGAGTGCCCACCATCCCAAAATGTGGTGTAAAATGCAGAGAGAAAGTTGTGAGAATGGAAACAGCAGTGATGTTCCTGCATATGGATTCATCTTGGGTGTACGAGTTGCAAGCAGATGGTGGGCTGATGGGAATGCTGTGTGCATATCCCCCCCACTACAGATTTAATCTCTTTCACTGTGGACGTGTGCATGGGACTTCTCTAAGGGACCCCCCACAGAGAGGGAATAGAAGGCTGTTAATGAGATACAACAGGTTTTTGCTAAATGGTTGGAAATACAGGCATGTAGAACTGAACCTGATGGTTCTGATCTTCTGTTAGGCTGTATGTAACCACCACATTCAATTCCTGGTGGTTTAATGATGTTTGCAACATTTTAACCATCACTCATATGTCCCCAAATAAAATATATACCTTACATGCTTGTTAATAGTTTCCCGACCTATGCCACATTATTTAGAATTTCCTCTCTGGCCCACCTACATAGCACTCCACATCCCCACAAACCCATGCACATCCCATCTGACGATTCCAAGGATTTTTGATGGTCTTCATACTGATCTAAGATACCTCTTTGTGGAGGGTTTCTGTTCATACCTGGTCATTCTGCTATCAGGAATGGCAGGAGGTAGGCATTCTTGTATTGCAGAAATGGCTGTCAATTAAAATCATAAAAGGAAGCCAATAGGCAGTCACATCTCTTAGGTTTAATTTCTGACCTGCCTGTCACACTATTGTGAATCAAGGGCCAGGAAAGTATTTAATTATTCCAGTTTGCTTGTATTAGCATACTAATCTTTCGCCTTACATGAAAGAAAATTGTAAGTGATTTTTCTGTCCAATAGAGAAGATGATGCCACATTTCTGATGTCATCCAATGCCTGTAATGTCTGCATCAGTAGGGCAGCACCAAAGTGGCTGAAATATTGCAACTTATATTCACATACTGGTAAGGGTATAGAGAATAACATAAATTACTGACAGGGCATTCGGCTGGAGCACCTTCTGTGTGGAGTCTGCATGTCCTCCTCACAGTCGTATGACATTCAAAGACATGCAGGTAGGTGCGTGCATGAATGGGTGTGCCTTCTTTGAAGGCTGGGCGTTGGGCTGGCAACCCGGCACCATAAAATCCACTGCCAATCATTAGCGGACCGGAGTTCCGCTGTGGCAACCCCTAACTGGGAAAAGCCAAAAGAAGAAGAAGACTGACAGGGCATAGAGTAACTTAAAAGCATACTGACGAGGGGACATGCCATAACATAAATCAGCTTCCTGTCAAGGATACAGCACATATGATTCTGTCAAGACACAGCTGACTTCTATAGCAACCCTATGAACAGCTAATGCAATTCATAAAGTTTACTAGGCATTTAGGTGCTGGAAGTAGACTGTCAGGCCTTTTATTCATATCACACACACAAGGACAGCTTAGAGTCACTAGTATACCTACTGCACATCTTACTGAACTTTCTGATGTGGGAGGAAACTGGAATATCTGGAAAAAACACACATGAATGATAAGCATGGGACTTCTTCCTATCAGGCAACAATGTTATTCCCTGTGTCACCCTGCCATTCTATATTTATGATAAGGGTATATACATCAACATAAATGAACTTGGTGACCAGGGTACATACTATAACATAAATACGATTACTTTTAGGGGACATACAATAACATAAATTACTGACAAGAGGACATACAATAACATAAATTATCTTACTGACATTGGGACATACAGGAACATAAATTAGCTGAGTGTCCATGGTACATATAACAGCATATATAAGGATTCTGACAAGGGTACATACAGTAACACAAACAAGCTTACTGAAAGAGGTAAATAACAAACAGACTTACTGACAGGCACTTTCCAATTATAAATGCCCACTAAATCTCATTAGATCTGATTACTTTTGATATTTAAGCAGGAATGTTTGATGTCATATAAGCTGTAGTTCATTTTCAATTACATGTTTAGTAGATAAATAGACCTCAAGTAACAGAAAGAGTCCATGTGTTCTGTTGGCGCAGTTAACAGTATTCCAAATAACTGCCCTACACCATAATTCTGTGCCACCTTTTCCTCTTCCCCTTTTATGTAATTCTGTATTTTAGGCTCAATTGTATGTGAAACAATAGCAAAGGTCCTATGGCATATCCACATAAGGTCCAAATAGAAGCTGCATGATGACTTTTTTTGTTTTTGGCACTTTATTTCTTTTGACTGTGAATCGGTTAACAGTTATTTAAGTTATCTTTTGTGTTATCTTCACCATACAATGTTCTCGAATAAGTTAAACTTATGCCTGTATTCCTGCAGAATCTTCCTGGCATTTACAATGCTTGCCCTGCACTGACACTTTAATTATGTCACTTGTTTATGTTTTGACCATGTGTAGTAGTTCTGTACAATTCTTTTGTGTTACAAGATGTGGTTATCAGACACACACCGTTCACTCAGGCCAGATGATGGAACAAAGAACAGGATCATCCCAGCTCATTAAATTGTTTGGTTGTTAAGTTATTCAAAGACCATGACAATTAACAGCATCGCTGTCTTCTGGGGAAATGGTAAGATGGAAAGTATGTCAACTCGAGCGGATTTTTGTCCGTGAACTGCCATATGTTTGTACAAGAATGAGTGAAGGCAGGTATCCTGCTGAGACAATGTGGCGTAGTGAGAGCAGGTGTTGTGTTTCTCGTACACAATTATCTCATTACAAAAATCCCCAGAATGCTTTGCTAAACATAATTACTCAGATTTTCACCTAAAATAGTGTTTTTTCCCTAGTTTGTATATTTTGTATTTTCAGAAATACAAAGTAATTTCTGTGTTTGCTAGGATCCTTACAAATTCTCACACAACTGCCATACTTTTGCAGCAACTTAACCAGTGCATTGTTGTTGCTGTCACTGTACTTCCAAACTGTGCAAACTTAATACACTCACAAAATTTAAACAATGACCTACTTGGCTTTTGAAGAACTTACATCTTCATGTACTTCCAAGACAGTGTGTACTGAAGTGATCTTTTTCTCTTTTCACAGAATACAGTTTTTTTCCATTTCAGATATTGTATTTGCATTTTCCTGCACCTAAAATAATAGCTGATACTGGATAGTTCTAAAACTGTTTAGTCCACATTCACCGATGTCATTCTGAGACGTCAACTGAGTTCCTTCCATAACTGTGCACATATTTTATAGCAGCGACTGCATTCACTTCATTAAACACCAAACCAGTAAAGCTGTATGTAGTATGTATTCTTGGTTAATTACTGTGAGACCTAAATGTACATATTTACATTGTTGTTAGAAGGAAACCTTGAAGGTAGTATGCCAAAATTAATTGATTCTTCCCCTAAACAGATCCCCCAAGAAATGACAATATGAGTTCTGTGATCAGTTCTGAGGTTCACATAATGGAAAGGCTAGAGTGCAGTAGGCAATTAATGTTATTGTATGGTCAACAGTACTACAGATTGTTTCTCAAAGTACAAAAAACTGAAAGTGAAACTCATGAATATATATGATAACAGAGATTTAATTTTTGTAAGGTTCATAAATATGATTAACTGTTAGTGGCACTCTGGCTTGGCTGGCAAGATGATGAACCGCAGACTCTAGATCCGGGTTTGATGTTGACACCTTCTGTTAGCATACTGTGAACTCTGTGCATATTTAATTGCATCAAAACTCCCTGGTCACATTTGAAAAAAATCTTTGCATGTAGTGTCAGTGGTACAAGAGGTAACACACTTGCCTTTGGTGCCAAAACTATGGGTTCTATTTTCATATCAGGTAAATTGATTATTGACACTGCAGGGCAGCATAAGGGGATGGGGGGACTGCATGCCTGAGTGTGTCGTCCTTTAGATTTAAAACAAGGCCCCCTCTGCCTGTGTTGATGGGAGCTCAGGTGGATGTAAAATATTCCATGGTATATATCAAAAAGTGTAGGAGAAGTTCCTTGATGCATTAGCTGAATTTATCCTAGTAGTATAAATAACACCTTGGTACTCCCCTGAAAAGAGGCTCCTAATCTAGTGGGACTAACCTGGTAAATGAAGGATAAATGAGAAAAATAAATAAAAAGTAGTAGGTATTTGCAAATTAATAGCAATTTACCAAACAAACCAACCTACCTCCAGTGATCAACAAGATCTCAGTGGGTGTATGGGGAGGGAATTCTATGTTAAGAAGCATTTTTTAACTGCAAAAAAGAAGATAAACAATCTGATAGCAGATATGCAAGTAATAACATTGGGGAAAGGAACAAATAGGGTTGAAAATCAAGAACACTAGTGTCATAGGATAGTAACACCAGACTGACAATGTGACTAGAGTATCCTGGAGACAAGAATAGCTTCTGGGAATGTGAAGAATATTGCTAAAGTAACCAAAGGCATTGACTTGTTGTAGATGTCGGAAAAAAGCATCAAGCAAAGATGTGGTATGAATATGTCTGCTGCTTGCCCTCTATCCCTATGCTTCCCATTTTGAACACTGTGGAGAGTGTAATTCTACTGCTGTTGGAAAGCATGGTTTCAATCCTTATATGAAGTAACAGGTGGCTGCTACAAAACAGATCTTCTCTTCCTGTGCAATAATGATTCCAATTTGTTAGGTGTAGCAAAACCCAAGAAAACTGTACTGAAGAATCTCATCAAGCAGCCTTGGAAAAATATAGCCTGTCTTGCTACTGGGCATGCTTGATCCAGCCATCTGTGAGAAGCCTTATCCCATGCCACAGTATCAGAAAGATGTCCTTCTATATCACTGTTGCAGTATTCTTCATAGAAGGGATGTCCCACCCAGGGCAGCCTGATGCTTGGGCAGTATGAAAAAGCCTAAAAAAAGATCTCGTATGAGCCATACATCACATTTATGCTCCTTGCACAGAATGTAGGGCATAAAAGGGGCATACAGATGCAACTACCTAGAATTCTTTTGCCAGCGGTTTGAACACCATTTTCGCCAGTTGGTCTGAATGCCTTGTTGCTGTACTGAATATTTAGCAACACCAGATAAGTGTCCCATTGGGGGTGTTTTTTTACTTTTCTTAGTCTTGTACTTTATTTTACTATCTAGAGTTCATGTCATCCAAGAAGGGAAAATTTCAGTGTGTGAGGCAGATTCCCCATAAGTGTCTTTTTTGTTTGGGTGCTTTCCATGACCATACCTCTTGTAGTATCTGTAAGGCATTTCTGCCTAAGACAGTCAGAAACCATTTGTCTTCCATGGCCATTTATCTTAAAAAACAACTGCTTAAGCAGTTAGCCCAGGTACCATGGCAGAATCCTTTAGCTACAAGATACTCTCGCTAGGTAAAAAGAAGGCTAAGAAGACTCAGACAGATTCATTAGCTGTTCACTCTCCATCAAATGTTCCTCTAGAAACAGGTAATAGCTCTGTAGGTCATTCAGCGTCTATGTGGGATTCCTCTGCTGTGACCCCACCGGAGGCCAGCATGGATCCGTCTTTTTGCATGCCCTCTTTGTCTTTGCAGGTGTCTGCCCTGGACATAGAGGGAAATCTCGGTTGATTACCTCGGAGGGTCCTAGAGGGATTCTGTAGACATTAGTTGGGGAGGAAGTTTTCTTCTTGAATTGCGTTAAGCATCAGAATCTCTGGTATTTTTTAGGGGTGATGTCCCTTCTAAGAAAAGATAAAAACTGAAGCATGCTTCAGTCTGTCCTATGGATCCTCAAAGGGAATGGCAAGAGTTTACTCAGGGCTTGTTTTCTGCCTTAATGATCCTAAAGCCTCTTAAGTGGTTTCAGTGTCCACTCCTCCTTGAATCTCTATCCTTTCTCAATGGTTTAGGGAACTAGATTTCTCTAATAAGGATTCAATGTCTGGTGATGGGTCTTTGTCCTATTCTTTACAGATACCTTCACCTTTGGTTTTTGGTTCTGATGAAAAGGAGTCTGTTAGCCTTGAGTCTCCTTTTGAGGATTTGTCCTTTGGGGACACAATTGCTAGGATGATAGAATACTTTAAGTGGGATTTGTCTCAAGTGTTTGATATTCAGAGAAAGTATGAGTTGCTTCAGGTGGATACTTCTAAACCATAAGCAGTTCCTCCTGTGTTGGGTGCCTTGTTAGATACTTTCGTTGCTGCTAACAAGTCATCTGATTCTCAGCCTTCTGCTCCTAAGAAACCTGTTAGGCTGTGTAAGGTTTGTGAGGTTTGTCAGTTTTTATTTAAATGTACTTCTGCTGATCCTGCTGTGGTGTCAGTCTCTTCTGACAAACCTTCTAAACTTTTGCCCTCTTCCAAACTTTTGCCTTCTGATAAGGATAGTAGGGCAATGGAGGGGATTGGCAAGAAAGTTTATACTGCTTCTACTTTGGCATTTAAGGCTATTTATTACCAGACCCACATGACCAGGTATACTGTGGCCCTGATTGCTCAGGCTTGTCAGGTGATCTCTGCCCTCCCTGACTCTGAAAGCAAATCTTCTGCCTTATCTTATTTAGGTTCTGCTTCTCATGTGGCTTGCCACTCTGCATAGTGCAGCTATGATGCTGCTGATGCCTCTTATAGGTCTGCAGCTTTTGGGGCCATCATGAGGCATTATTCTTAGCTTTGTCTCCAGTCTCTACCTGTTGTTGGATGCGCCTTTGGATAATGCACATCTTTTTGAGACTGCTGCTGTTTACACGTTTAAGTTCCTTCAAGAGAAAGACAAAGCCTTGCAAGACTTTAAACATATTTTTGTCTCTCCCATCCCTAAGTTCCATAGGAATTATCCTTCTAGGTCAGCTTTTGTTCACAGGCAACCCCGGCAGGCCTCTAATGGCAGGAAGGGTGGGAGGTAGGCCCCCTCTGCTAAGGCTTCTCAGATTTCTTGCTTCTCTTTAACAATTCACCCCTCCCTTCTTTTAGGCTAGGTTCCTTTGTCCCTTTGGCTGTCCCTTTGTCTTCCAAATTGGAGTCTCAACACTTCAGACACTTGTGTACTTTCTATCATCTGTCAGGGTTATGTTGTGGTATGGAAACCTCTCCCTCCTTTTTCAGGGATTCCTTAACCTCCTCTAGAGCAACTTCCTCATTTCCTGGATGTTCTAGCTTTCCTGTTGAACCAAGAAACCATTCAACCAATCCTCCCTTCCCAAGTGGGAAGGGTTTTTTATTCCAGGATGTTCCTGGTTCCTTGAAAGTAGGGTGCTTGAAGACCTATTTTGAACCTCTCCTGGCTCAACACCTTTCTCGAGATCCCTTCTTTTTGGATGTTTACTCTTCAAACTATATTTGCTCTTTTATTACCCCAGGCTTTTCTGAAGTCCTTGGATCTGAAAGATGCTTACCTTCATACCCCTATTCACCCTCTCTTCAGGACATTTTTACATTTCTCTGTGTCTTCCTCATATGTTTAGTTCTCTGCTTTGCCCTTTGGCTTCTCTACTGCCCCAAGGGTATACACAAAATGCCTAGTTCCTGTGATTGCCCACTGCAGGCTCCAAGGCATTCAGATTTTTCCTTATCTGGATGACCTGTTGCTTCAGGCACCTTCTCTCATTTGATTGTTACAGGATCTGCAGTTCACCATTTCTCTTCTTCAAAGTCTGGGGTTTACTATCAACTTCCAAAAGTCCATTCTGACTACCTCTCAGGATCATGTGTATCTGGGATGTAGGATTCTGATGGTGCCAATGTTGGCCTCTCTTCTGCCTACAAAGGTATTGTCATTGACAGCCTTCTGTCAGTCTCTTCTTCCTCTGACTGCCATTTATGTGATTCATGGTCTATTGTATTCCAAAGCTTCCTCTTGCTAGACTGCATATGTGGAAGCTTCAATGGTACCTGAAGTCAGTTCGGCTGCAGCATCATCACCCTCTGAATTTCAGTAAACCTCACCCCCTGTCTCAAGAATGAATTTGAGTGGTGGATTCAGCAGTTCACTGTCAACCCAGGCTGGCCCTTTCAGCCTCCAGTACCTTCTCAAGAGCTGTTCACTGCTGCCTCAGACATGGGGCGAGGGGCTTCTCTTGCTAACTGAAAGTTCAAAGTCTTTGGCCACCCCATTGGAAGTCAGACTATATCAACATCAAAGAGACGAGAGCTCTGATTCTGGCCCTTCAGGCTTTTCACCCCATGTTTTCTACAGGTCCCTTGAAGGCGTACATCGATAACACTACAATGATTTGGTATGTCAACAAGCAGGGAGCACAAAATCTTACCTCCTTTGCAGGATGGTGCTTCAGGCTTGGGAAATGGCTATCAGTTATCAATTAACTCTTAAGGCAGTATAAATTACTTTAGAGCACAATCTAGTGGCAGGTTCTCTGAGCTGGTCTAAAACACAGACTCATGAATGGATGCTTAACAGAGATGTGTTTCTGGACATTGTCCATCTGTGGGGTATTCCTCAGGTAGAGCTTTTTGCCTCGCCTCCGAGCAGGCAGCTTCCTCTCTTCTGTTCCAGAATTCCATGCCATCTGAATGGAAGATGGCCTCCCTTTCCTTTCCCTGGAAGGAGATATTTCTTTAATGTTTCCCTCCTCTTCCTCTTCTTCCAGGAGTCCTGCAGAAGATTTAGCTGGACTCCCAAAAATTCTTGCTAGTGACTCCCTTTTGGCCAAGACAGCACTGGTTTCCCCTCTTAATGCATCTGGCCAGGGACAGTCATCATAAGTTACCTCAACAGTTGTATCTCCTCACACAGGACAAGGGGTCTCTCATCCATCCCCACTTGTCCACTTTGCAACTGACATTGTGGGTGAAAGGGGTTTGATCCTTTTCAGGCACCTCTTTTCTGAGGACTTGTTAAGGGTTTTACAGGAGGTAATGAAACCCCTAAACAGAAAATCTTATATGACCAAATGGAACATTTCGGTTTGGAGCCATGATTGTAACCAGAACCCTTTTTCACTGGTCTTCTCTTATTTGTGTGAGTTGCTCCAATCTGTCTTGGCCTATTCTTATGTGAAGGCCCATTTATCAGCCATTTCTGCTTGTCTGCATTTGAATCCTCCTTTGACTTCTTGTTTTGAGGTCAAACAATTTTTAAAAGCATCCTGCATATTAGGCCACCAAAAAACACTATTCCTCCTCCATGGGAACCTTAATTTTGTTTTGGAAAAAATTGACTCAGGCTTCTTTTGAGCCTGCAGGTTCTTCTTTTTTGCAACATTGTATCTGCAATACTGTTTTGTTGCTTGGTCTTACTTCTGCTCGGAGAGTTTCTGAGCTCCAGTCCCTCATGACCAGTCCTCTTTTTTGCTTTTTTTTTCCACAGGGACAGGGTTTCCCTTTGTAATAATCCTTCTTTTATGCCTAAGGTAGTAAATGAGCTGTCCTTAAATCTGTTGGTAAAACTCCCTTCCTTTTTCCCTTCTTCTCAGTTTGCTAGCGAGAGGGTCCTGCATACCTTGGATTTGCACAGACAGCTCAGGTACTATTTGGATAAAACTAGGACTGTTCATAAGTCTGATCAGCTTTTTGTTTCCTTTCATCCCAGGTTTTTGGGCTTGGCTGTTTCTAAGCAAACTGTCTCCTCCTAGATATCTAAGGCCATTTCCTTTTGTTATTCTTTTCATGGGAAATCTCTATCTACTTCTGTTAGAGCTGATTCCACTAGGGCTGTTGCCTCTTCTGGTGCCTTCTTCAAGAGGTTGGACACCAGTTCCATCCCTGAAGCTGCTACTTGGCCTTCAGTGCATACATTTAATGAGCATTATAAGTTGAATATGGTTTCTAGGGCCAGAGCAAGTTTTGCTGAAACCATTTTATTGACCCCAAAAGTACCTCACCAAGAGGATTACTGGTCTCAAACATATGTCCTATGCAGCCCGACTGAAAAAAACTACGGCTGTACTCAGTGGCATATCGCTTACTCAGAGGTGATCTCTGCCTGACTTATAGCCATGTCCAACTCAGAGTTGATGGACATGCTCCACCTAAAGAAATCCAAGTCACTGCGAGCCACGTGCTCTAGTGAGCTAAACCTCTCCACAACAATAAATAGAACATGCTGGAGGGATAGATTCCTGTCACAGAGACTCCCCATGCTTTGGAACAAAATTCCAAATTACATCAGGCAGAGCCCCTCACTAACAGTCTTCAAGAGAAACCTTGACAAGTAGATGGTTAACAGAAAATACACCTCTGGGATCACTTCATTGACTCTGCATGACAGAGGATCAGTTAATTAATCAATGGGGCGGCGAAAGCCGACACTCTGGCTAGGCTTATAAATGCCCTCTGGCAGATAGCCTAGTACCTACCTATGAACCTATGAACCTATGTGAGCTTGTTGAGGGCTCTTCTCAGCCTTCCACCTCCCATTTTGTTTCTTGAGCTATTTTACTCTCCCTTCTATGAAGAATACTGCAACAGTGATATAGAAGGACATAGTACAGTTGTGTAAAATCTTACCATATCAGTAGATGTCCTTCTCTTCACTGTTGCAGTATTCACTCCCTTCCTCCAACCTCCTCTTGTTTGTTCTGTATTTTTTCCTTCTGGATGTGCATGGACTCCTGTGTCCTATAGCAACTGTTCTCTTTTGGGGCAATTCAGTTCTAGGTAGTTGCATCTGTACATCCCTTTTATGCCTTACGTTCTGTGCGGTGAGCATAAATGTGATGTGAGGTGCACACAAGATCTTTTTTAGGCTTTTTCATACTGGTAGAGTGTCAGGCTGCAACACTGAACACTGATATCTGATCAATGTCTGACGTATAAAATTCCTGCAGGTTTAACTTGTATGTCTGCCCTGAAGGAATGCTTGACTTTCATGCATTTGGTAACATGTGTGCTTTGGAGTTACCAGAGTTCATAGCACAGGAAGCCTAAATGGAGTAGCTAATTAAGTAATAAATCCCCAGAGCAATAAACAGTCACACCTAATCCCCCCCCCAATGTTCTGCCACATAAATACTGATAGAGGCAACAATCTCCAGTGGAGGCATGTGGCAAGTTAAGGAATGTATATAAAACTGCATCAGAGGAGTGAGTACTGACAGTGGATGCTGATGGACAAATACTCAGGATTTTGGGATCAAAACACAACTGATGAAAACATGCAAAGGAATACAGAAAGCAATTATAAACAATATAGTGCAGAATGAATGTATTTGTAGTGGTTATGGTCTAGGCTAAAAAGCACATGGGGTGATGAAGAGTTGCACACCAGACCACCAACATAGTAGTAATAATGGGTATAGGTGGTGAAGGTATAAATGGAAGACTGTACTAGAAACAACTTTTCCTAAAACATAGTCAAGGGCAAAGTGGCATTTGACTCCCTTTTTGTATCCAGTAAACAGAAAAATGGATTTATTCAACTGCACTTAAAGTCGCCTAGCTATTTAAGTATGTTTTCAGTGATTCCTGTAATTTTATCTGCATTTGTTCAGTATTTTCTCTGAATCTGAAATTACAGTTGTTAATTGAAGTCATTTTAATGTTTGCATTCCTTTTCAGGTGGGAATTGTGCTGTGCCTAGTTGTTTTAATCAGTTTTAAGTAGATTCTGTCATTTTCTTGATTTTTTTTCTCTGAATTTGAAGTTACAGTTATTCATTGAAATGATTTTACAGTTTGCATTGTTTTTTTTTCAAGTGGTTTCTTTGCTGGAAGTGAATTATTCAGTGTTGGATTTATTTACTGTGTTTTTAGTCACTTTTTACCAGCACATTTGTAGCAGAAGTCTAATTACTGATTAGATAAGGGTGAGTTGGGTTATATTAGGTAAAGTTATAAAGTGCCTGCATTAACAAACAGACAGTTTGGGCCAGGTGTGTGTCATCCAGAGCTTGTAGTGGTTACATCTAATGGCAGTAGGATAATTGTGACAGTTTGTGGATGATAGACACTACTGACTGGAGTTTTAAATGTTTTATTGTTTTTCTCATTCCCCCTGTTTATTATATATTTAGCAAAGCTGTACTTATTGCAGTGGGTCTGCAATGTGTACTCCACAGATGTAATTAAATTTGCACAGTTCCCTTATAACTTTACCTAATATAACCCAAGTCAGCCAAATAAATAGACTCCAGCTACATATAGATGCAGGTGCAGCAACTCCAGGTAGCTGCATAACATGCAGAGACACGTGTGGCACTTTAAAAGTAGAATGTAGCAGCTCCCTAGTGCCACTACATTGTGTAGCTTAAAGCTGCTACAGATAGCGCAACACTAGCACAGTTGCATGTATACCTGAGTTATGTATTTACTTAAAAAGACATACATGTGTAACCAAACCATCTACCCCTTAACCGATAACTATCTCAACATAACATGTCTTATTTAAACTCTGCAACTCTTTGTAAATCAATCAAGGCTTATTTCACTCTGGACAATGTAGAAGGCCAGCATACTTGTTTCTTCTTTGTTGTCAGCATCCTAGCATTAGGTATCTTAAATCAGTAGAGCAACTGCCTTATACTCTTACTAAGCATAAATATCTCTGTTTCTGAGAGGTGCAGATATTTATAAGACACAGTTATCTCAGTCTCACAAAAAAAAAAAAAAAAAAAGACTGAGCATTGTACAAAGATCAGATATTATGGACCCAGCCTTCACACATAAAGTATGCCTTATGCTAACACTGTAAAGAAATCCTTCCCTAAGCGTCCTAGACCCATAAGAATTAAGGCTCAGAAAAAAATCAAAATCAAACATCAGAGCACATAATATCTCACCTTATCAAAGAATCACTTGTAAGACAGAGTGCACCACACCACACCACAAACATGTACACAAATGCATGGATCTTGCCATACCCAATAAAACCAAGATGCTCTCCTCCAAAAAAAGAAGCCAATCTGGTGGTCCCCTGCCATAAACAAACTCTACAACAGAAGGAGGAAACTGATGTGGAATAAGGTGAAGTCCCAAGACTGGAAAAACTATCAGCTTCAGCAAAAAGTTGTTATCCCTCATCAAATCCTCTAAAGCTAGCTATGAAAACAGAATTGCAGCAGATAGTAAAGACAACCACAAGGCCTTCTATAGTTATGTAAAGAATCTCCACTGCAATATCCAGATTTGCTCTGAGCTACTGCACAATGGTACCTCCTATACCAAGCCAACAGATATTGCCAGTATACTGGCCGGCAGATTCAGTGCCAAATTTACCCCCCTCCCCCCAAAGGAACAATCACAATACCAGTAGATTGCCAGGCACCCAGTATTACTGCTGCACAGGTTAAAACAGCACTGTCCAAGGCCAAGATTACAGCTTCTGTGAGACCTGACAGAATCCCTGGCTGTATTCTACATGAACTACAGAGTGAACTGGCACCTCACCTGTGTGCCTCATTCAATCACAGCCTCACCTCAGGCTTTGCCCCTACCGAATGGCGCACTGCTACAGTCATATCTCTCCACAAAGGAGGAGCGACTACAGACCCTGGGAACTTTTGCCCCATTAGCCTGATGAGTCTGATATGCAAAGCTATGGAAAACATCATCATGGACCTAATAAACAAGGATATAGGGAATCTCCAAACTCTGGATCCCACACAGTTTGGTTTTGTGAAGGGTAGATCATGCCTGCTCAACTTGGTTGACTTCTTTGAGTCAGTCACCAGAGCTGTGGATGAAGGAAAGGTGGTTCTTACAGCCTACCTTGATATGGCCAAGGCCTTTGATACCATTCCCCACTGAGGAATCATAGAAAAACACACTAAGCTAGACATCAACCCCAGTATCACTAGGTGGGTTGCAAACTGGTTCACAGATAGAACCCACAGTGTGAAAGTAGCTGACTCCAAGCCAGACTGCCGACCAGCCATGAATGGAGTCCCACAGGGTTCGGTCCTGGGTCCTCTCCTGTTTGGTATCTACTTATCTGAAGTCCAGGCCAACACAAAAGGACTCTGACTGAAATCTTAACATTCAAGTATAGTAACATAACTGCAAAGATTGCCTCAGCAGATAGATTCACCAAGGAGTTTTATAACCATATAAATAATGTACAGGATCACTAGTCTCAGTCTGAGGACATAATCAGAAATTTAAAAGCAAAGTATCCTGGTCGCCTAGCAACATAAATAAAATCTACAATAAAAGGGAAAAAAACACATTATACAGCTGATCTAAGGACCTCCAAGTTAAGGAAAATATTAAGAATTTAAATAAGAATTAAAAAAAAGACTATTAGTCTGTTAAGGTGGCCTATAGACTCAGGTTGACATCTGAATTCAAGGACAATTACACATTCTTCTTTACTTAAGAATCAGCACTCAACAATTTACAAAACTCAAACTAAATGGCAAAACCTTCTCAGACCTGGAGGACATTGCCAATATCCTAAAAAATCAATGTAGCTAAAATTTTACTCCTGAGATAACTATCCAAAACCCCTTCATTACCTGTAGCTTTGAAGGCCCCTCATCATCACTAAAGAGCATATACTGAATGTACTGTGCAAGACTAAGAACACTTCCTTTAGCAGAAGAACGCTTCAGCAGATCAATAAAGCAAAAATGGACTAACAGATCTCTTATTCAGCATCACCATTTCCTCTGGAATAGATTCCCCCTGAAGACACAGCAGAGTAATAGACTACCTTCTTTGAAATGGGACGTGGATAATTGGCTGGGTATTCATGAATTCACCCTGGGCATGACTGGCGTAGCTCTCCTTGAGATAGAAGGTACAGTCCAGGGTGGGACCAGGCAAGGCACGAATCAGTAGCCTTTACCTTCCGATGATTCCTATGAGCAGTAGTGTAGCTAAGAGTGGACGAAGGGGCCGACTGCCCTGAGCACAACGTGTTTGGGTCACAATCAACAGATTCTGATTGTTCATTACATACCAGCATTAAATGCCACTATTGTATTTGCCATTTTCAGTCAAAACTAAGTGCTTTGGCACTTTGTATGTGGTACAAACAGTTGCTATGGATTAAAAGAAGAACAGAGCTTTTTTTTGCTCTTCTTGCTTTGTGTGGTATAAACCTTGCTACTCTTTTTTACATTTGTTCTGTTACCCTCTAGGTCACAGCGTGGATACCAGATCCATTTCAATCATTGTGGATTAATTGTGTTTTGCAATGAGTGATTTTGAGGTTGGTATATAATAATTTTGGGTGTTTGGAGGCTTTGAAAAAAAATGACCTGCTTCATTTCATTATATAACTGATGGCTTGTGAGGTTTTGTAGCTGAGCACTTTAGCTGCAAAAGATCAGATTATTATCTCTTTCATAAGATGCCATTACATCACTTCATGGATATATAAGCTTGGAAAGAAATTATGACATGTCTCTGTTTTCCCTTATTTCTGAAGGTAATTCTGTTCCCTAAACAATTGTCCAGTTCTTTAAATATTTCAGTGTTTTTTGTTCCTTAATTTTATAGTATGTACTATTACATACACTCCTTTTTCTCCTAGTAAACTACCTGATGCACAGCTTGACCATACCAATTTGCATTCTTAGAACTAGGGAGCAGGTCCTCAATGCACTCTCCAAGACCAAAAACACTGCATTGATGACCCATGATAGTATCCCAGGATGCATCCTAAATAGCATAAAACATGATCTATTAGGACAACTAGTTACAATTTAATCATAACCTCCAGACAGGCTCGGTGCCACATGAATGGAGAACTGCAATGGTCATCCATCTGAATTCCTATCAGATGACTGAGTTTTCAGAAACTTGAAATTCATATGCTCAAGACCATATGATCAAGTTTCTGAAAATTAGAAGGTTTTGAATGGAGATCGCCGTAGTGTTGAATGGGAAAATGTGCCCTTTTCCACACTATAGTGCGACCTCAGAGTTGTACCCAGCCGCTGGGGATGCATAAGCCAGTGCATTTCTTTGTGCCTGTCCCAAGCCCAGATAAATGGGGAGGGTTACACCAGGAAGGGCATCCAGTGCAAAACCTCTGCCAAATAACACATGCGGACAACAATACAGATTTCCATACTGGATCGGTCGAGGCCTGGGTTAATAATGACCGCTACCAGTACTGTTAGCCAACAGGGTGCTGGCATAAATTGGGCTACTGTTGGCTGAAGGAGAAGGGGAAGGCATGCCTGAAAGCAGAAAGAGAGGAGGAAGGTTAGGAGTGTAGCAGTGAGGGTAGGAACTTTGAATGTTGGCAGTATGACTGGTATAGGGAGAGAGCTATCTGATATGATGGAGAGAAGGAAGGTTGATATATTGAGTGTGCAAGAGACCAGATGGAAGGGGAGTAAGGCCAGGTGTATAGGAGGTGGGTTCAAATTGTTCTATCATGGTGTGAATGGGAAGAGAAATGGGGTAGGGGTTATCCTGAAGGAACAGTATACCAAGAGTGTTTTGGAGGTAAAAAGAGTGTCGGATAGAGTGATGTTTATGAAGCTGGAAATTGATGGTGTAATGATGAATGTTGTTAGTGCATACTCTCCGCAAGTTGGGTGTGCGATGGATGAGAAAGAGAAATTTTGGAGTGAGTTGAATGAAGTGGTGGTGAGTGTACCCAAGGGTGAGAGACTGGTGATTGGAGTGGATTTCAATGGGCATGTTGGTGAAGGGGAACAGAGGGGATGAGGAAGTGATGGGCAGGTATGGTGTTAAGGAGAGGAATGCAGAAAGTCACATGGTAGTGGATTTTATGAAAAGGATGGACATGGCTGTAGTGAATACATATTTTAAGAAAAGGGAGGAGCATAGGGTGACATACAAGAGTGGAGGAAGATGCACACAGGTGGATTATATCATATGCAGAGGGCCAGTCTGATTGGAGACTATAAAGTGGTGATAGAGGAAAGTGTAGTTAGGCAGCATAGAATGGTGGTCTGTAGGATGACATTGGTGATCAAGAAGAGGAGGACAAGTGCAAGAGCAGTGCCAAGGATCAAATGATGGAAGTTTAAAAAGGGTGATTGTGAGGTGGCGTTCGGGGAAGAGTTAAAACAGGCAATTGGGGGCAGTGAAGAGTTACCGAATAGCTGGGTAACTACAGCAGAGATGGTAAGGGAGACAGCTAGAAAGGTGCTTGGTGTGACATCTGGACAGAGGAAGGAGGACAAGGAGACCTGGTGGTGGAATGAGGAAGTACAGGAGAGTATACAGAGGAAGTGGCTGACGAAGAAGTGGGATTGCCAAAGAGATGAAGAAAGTAGGAGTATAAGGAGATGAGGAGCATGGCAAAGGCTAAGTATAAGGCATATGGACAGTTGTATGAGAGATTGGACACTAAAGAGGGAGAACCGACTGGCTAGACAGAGAGAACGAGCTGGGAAAGATGTGCAGCAGGTAAGAGTGATAAAGGATAGTGAGGGAAATGTACTCACAAGCGAGGAGAGTGTGTTGAGCAGATGGAAAGAATACTTTGAGAGGCTGATGAATGAAGAGAATGAGAGAGAGAGAAGGTTGGATGATGTGGGGATAGTGAATCAGGAAGTGAAACAGATTAGCAAGGAGGAAGTAAGGACAGCTATGAAGAGGATGAAGGACGGAAAGGCTTTCAGTCCAGATGACATACCAGTGGAAACATGGAGGTGCTTAGGAGAAATGGGAGTGGAGTTTTTAACCAGATTGTTTAATGAAATCTTGGAAAGTCAGAGGATGCCTGAGGAGTGGAGAAAAAAGTGTTTTGGTACCTATTTTTAAGAATAAGGGTGATGTGCAGAGCTGTAGTAACTACAGAGGGATTAAACTGATCAGTCACAGCATGAAGTTATGGGAAAGAGTAGTGGAAGCTAGGTTAAGAAGGGACGTGATGATTAATGATCAGCATTATGGTTTCATGCTAGGAAAGAGCACTACAGATGAAATGTTTGCTCTGAGAGTGTTGATGGAGAAATATAGAGAAGGTCAAGAGGAGTTGCATTGTGTCTTTGTGGACTTGGAGAAAGCAATGTGATAGGGTGCCTAGAGAGGAGTTGTGGTATTGTATGAAGAAGTCGGGAGTGGCAGAGAAGTATGTAAGAGTCGTACAGGATATGTACGAGGGTAGTGTGACAGTGATGAGATTTGTAGTGGGAGTGACAGATGTGTTTAAAGTGGAGGTGTGATTACATCAAGGATCAGCTCTGAGCTCTTTCTTATTTGCAATGGTGATGGACAGGTTGACAGATGAGATCAGACAGGAGGCCCCATGGACTATGATGTTTGCAGATGACATTGTGATCTGTAGTGAGAGTAGGGACCAGGTTAAGGAAACCCTGGAGAGGTGGAGATATGCTCTAGAGAGGAGAGGAATGAAGGTCAGCAGGACTAAGAAAGAATATATGTGTGTGAATGAGAGGGAGGATAGAGGAATAATGAGGATGCAGGGAGCAGAGTTGGCGAAGGTGGATGAATTTAAGTACTTGGGATCAACAGTTCAGAGTAATGGTGAGTGTGGAAGAGAGGTGAAGAAGAGAGTACAGGCAGGGTGGAATGGGTGGAGAAGAGTGTCAGGAGTGATTTGTGACAGATGGGTACCAGTAAGAGTGAAAGGGAAGGTTTACAAGAGGGTAGTGAGACCAGCTATGTTGTATGGGTTGGAGACGGTGGCATTGACAAAAAAGCATGAGTCAGAGATGGAAGTAGCAGAGTTAAAGATGTTAAGATTTGCAGTGGGTGTGACAAGTATGGACAGGATTAGGAATCAGTATATTAGAAGGTCAGCTCAGGTTGGATGGTTTGGAGACAAAGTCAAAGAGGTGAGATTGTGTTGGTTTGGACATGTGCTGAGGAGGGATGCTGGGTATATTGGGGAAAGGATGCTAAGGATGGAGCTGCCAGATGACAGGAAAGGAGAAAGGCCTAAGTTAAGGTTTATGGATGTGGTGAGAGAGGACATGCAGGTGGCTGGTGTGATAGAGCAAGATGCAGAGGATAGGAAGAAATGGAAACAGATGATCCACTGTGGCGACCCCTAACGGGAACAGCCAAAAGAGAAGCAGAAGTGCGATCTCAGAGTTGGTATATTTAATTGCAGGTGGTGGAGGGGGTGCAGGGTGACTTGCCCCCCTGCAAAACTGTAAAAAAAAGTTAGATTTATGTGGGTGTTTTTGGATGTTTGAGTTTTTGGAAACTTGTTCATATGGTCTTGGCCATATGACTTTTGAGTTTCTGAAAAGTCAATCTTCTGATAGGGATCCATCCCTCCACACAAGGATGAGCCAACTATGGACCCTGGTAATCAACAACCCATAAATCTGAGTAGTTTCATAAGCAAAGCCATGGACATAATTATCATGGAAATGATCAACAATGACAAACGAAGTCTTCAGACACTGGATTCAACCTAGTTTGGTTTCATCAAGGGCAGATCATACCTACACAACCTGATGGACTTCTTTGAGAAGGTTGCCAAAGAAATGCACAATGGAAAAATGGTGCATGGTACCTATCTTGACCTAGCCAAAGTATTTGATACAGTATCGTACTTGAGCATTGTAGGCAAACTGATGGAAATAGATAAAAAAAGTCCTATGTCACCTAATGGATAGCCAAATTACTCTGTGATAGGACCCAAGAAGTTAGGACAGGGAAATCCACCTCCCCAAAGAGACCAGTCACTAATGGAGTCCCTCATGGGTCTGTGCTTGGTCTACTTCTTTTTGGCATCTACCTCTGTGAAGTCAAGGCCATTGTCAAGGTCCTCTGAGTGACCAAGTGCTTCTAGAGTGTTTGACTTGCATCTAGTGTCATCCTAGCAACGGTGAGTACTTTAAATTGAAAATTTGCATTTTATAAGTATTCAAGAATACAGCTTCTGCTGTAGTTTTATTTATTTATTTATTTTCTGCACTTTATCATTGTAAAGTGCCATTGATTTTCACTGTCTTTGCTGCTGTTTTCTGCATTGTAGTCATTACAAAAATGTGTTTCTAGCTAGTTGCTTGCTTTGTTCTGTTACTATTCACTTTGGGCTAACTGCAGTGTAGTTTTATATTAAAAGACTTGGGATTGCATTTCTAGTGGCAGTATAAGGTAGCCTGGTCTGTCTGAGCTGGGAATCACATAGAAAGGCTTTGTGTGATATCATTTCATTGGCAAGAGAGCTATTTAGTCTGTTTGCTCAGTTGCCTATGCCTCTTTAAATCTGGGGCATTTGTTTGATGCTGCTTCTCATGTGGTAGGTTTTGGCAGTGCCCTGCACAGATGCAGGCACTAGAATTGACATTTTCCTTATAAAAAAGTACCCTTGAACCCCCCCCCCCTGCAGTACTCAGGTGTGCAAATAGCAACTAGTTGCACAATGACAAGCACTGCCACACAAGTTTTGTATTAAATACTCCTGTTTTTCCTCTATACTTGTACGGCAGCTTTCTGATCATAAACCAAATGCAAAACACACCCATGAATCGGGGTAACTGAAATGAGTAACATAAAATAATAACACTGAACACACTGGGAAAACCAGACGTACACACTTTAATATTGAGCACTGTCATCCCAAATACATGGACTTCATCAGAATAATAAACACAGCAATCATTCTCAATTTATCTAAGATGCCAATTCACATAATCCCTAATTAGTATCATTAATTAATCACCTTAAGGGTATATACCAAATTTATATTAAACCAATACAAATGCATGCATCTTACAAAAATCACATATTTACATCAATAAAAAATAGAAAAAATAAAAATAAATACACTTTCAAAGCTCGCAATGTCAATAACACTAGTCACGATAAAAGTATTGTTATTCAAGCCAGGGAATAAAGTTGCTTCCAGTAGCAATTGCCACCATAATTCCTTATATTCCAAATACGTCTGTCAGTCACCCCCTTTTAAAGATGGAAAGACCGT
Source organism: Protopterus annectens (assembly GCF_019279795.1). Taxonomy (NCBI): domain Eukaryota; kingdom Metazoa; phylum Chordata; order Ceratodontiformes; family Protopteridae; genus Protopterus; species Protopterus annectens. The sequence goes on from NC_056746.1 coordinate 1,038,557,595, forward strand.
TTCCAATATAAAAAAAAAAAAAACTAAATGTATCAAAATTAATGCATATCAAAGAATGTTTGTAAAAGGCATTATTAATATCATCATTCCATATACTATAAAGATGTTCATATATTCTATGTTTCATTTTGCCCACATAGAATGCCTGATATGACTTACAACAGGTGAAATATATTTCTCCTGCTGCATTACAATTATTATCTGCCCTTACAATAAATGTCTTTGGAGTAATTAACAATATTAATTTTTCACCAGTGCAAATATATGGACAATATAAACAGGCTCCACAAATTTCCATAGACCCACACTAATTGTCCACAATGTAAATACAAATTTAATTTCTATACCTAACTTTGTCACTAATGATCTCTGACCGTACCTCTGTGTCTTCCAATTTCTTAGTATAATCTCTTTAATTTTATTATTTCTACTACTTTGGGGTAACACTATTACTTTGTCAAACTTCATATTAGGGGTATCAACAATCTTATTCTTTAATTTTCCCCTTTCCAAAATTGGTTTAAACTTTTGTTTCCCTCTTAGAAATCACTTCTCTACTTCCTCACATCATTTTGCTGAGTATCCTCTCTCAAATGACACCTTTTTTAATATCAAGAAAAAGGAAGATGAATGTGATGTGTGGTATGAAAAGTCCAACTTAAAAAACAAAGCACAAGCCACACTATAATATCAGGAGAGAACTGCAGTCAACTTTAAGCATACTAGAAATTTATTGTCTTCTTTTTGTCCATGAAAAACTTCATCAGAAAAAACACACATAATGCTCACTATTTAAATAAACCCTGCTCCAATCAAAAGCCACATTCAGTTGTTCAATAAGGCAATTAAGAATTTCTTAAAGCAGAATCATATCAAGCTATGCAAAAACATAATTCGAACATTCATTAAAATGTATTGCCCAACAGTTAAATTGCTATACATCCTTTGATAGAAATTAATAAAACCAAGTTTAAACAGCCATATGTATAAATAGCATTTACAAAATGTATAAATAACATGTACAAAACATAAATAAACATTACAAATATTAAAAAGAACTGTGGGGGGGGGGGGTTCAAGGGTACTTTTTTATAAGGAAAATGTCAATTCTAGTGCCTGCATCTGTGCAGGGCACTGCCAAAACCTACCGCATGAGAAGCATGCCGTACAAGTATAGAGGAAAGAACTTCAATAATTTCAACAAAATCTTTAAATACCTATATTTTACACAACACCACCTCCTCCTTCATGGTGATATTCATCCTAACCCTGGCCCCAGCAATGACAAGAGTAACAACCTTGACAATTTAACTTTACCCAACACTCCTTTCTAGCTAAAGGACTCAATTCCCTCCTTATAGCACATCTAAATATTAGAAGTATCAACAATAAAATTTCCCACCTACATGCACTACTTCATCTACACTCTTTTGATACTCTATGTCTCACTGAAACCTGGCTTAAACCATCCACTTTAAACCAAGAAATTATCCCCCCAGGCTATAATATCCTTAGATGTGACCGAATAAACAAAAAAGGTGGAGGTATAGCCATACTCTACAAATCTCATCTCCAACTTTCCCCCTGTAATGTGCTTCCATCATTAGATGCTAAAACTGAAGCACTGTCTATCAAACTCCAAATCAACAACTCCAAATCTATCTACCTAATTTGTATGTATCTACCTCCTGGTAATAATACTAATACTCTTGAAAACATACTTAGTTATCTATCTAACCAACTACCCCAAGAGACCATTGTACTGGGCGACTTCAACATTGACTGGTTCACCTACAATACCCAGAAGCCTACTAACCACATAAATCTCTTTGGGTTCTCCCATTTAATAACTACTCCCACTAGAATCCACAAACCTAGCATGAAAGCAACTACTCTTGACTGGATCCTCATCAAAAACCACCCTAATATCTATACTCCAGGTACCCTTCCCGATAACATCAGCGACCATATGCTTACATATATTACTAGAAAAAAAACTTCATGTGTCAGCAACTGATAATATCAAAACCTTCCGCTGCAAAAAATACTTTAATCCTGATAGCTTCCAAAATGAATTGCTAGCATGCAACTGGTCACCTCTAACCCATCTTGAACTTGATGAAGCTGTGACCTACTTTAACACTAATTTTCTTCAAATTCTTGACTACCATGCACCCTATTGCACTACCAGAATGAAAACAAAAACTGCTCCATGGCTAACTAAACAAACAAAGCAAAAAATGCTCCTCAGAAATAAAATCTGGACCAAATGGAGAGCTACCAAATGTCCATCTGATCACCTCCTCTATAAACAGCTAAGAAATGCCACCAAAAAAGACACCATTAGAGACAAAAAAGACTACTACCTACACCTCCAACAATCCACTGAACATACCCCACAAAAATTTTGGTCAGGGATAAACAGACTTCTTCAGCCAGGACACCCTACTACTCCTATCCCATCAGGTTTCAACCATAATAATTCCAATCAAATCTCTGATACCTTTAACAACTACTTTACTGAAGCCATACAAAACCTAGCCAATTCTTTACCTCCCTCTTCTACTCCCCTACCAAATACGGCCAACTCTTCTACTCCTACCTTTCACCTACAACCTGTAAGTACATCTCTTATCTACAAACTACTTAGAAAACTAAAACCATGTACACCATCTGCTGACCATCTCCCATCAGAATACCTTCAAATTGCTGCAAAGGCTTTATGTCACCCCATATCTATCCTCATTAATAGAACTATTTCCGAAGCTAAAATTCCAACCATCTGGAAAGTTGCCCATATCATCCCTCTTCATAAAGGTGGGTCTTCCACTGAACTCTCTAACCTTCGACCTATTGCCTTACTCTCTCCATTATCTAAGATAATGGAAAAATGTATTCACAAACAACTACTTAACCACCTACTACAAAACAACCTACTAGCATGGCTTTAGACCATTCCACAGCACTACAACTGCACTACTCTCCTTCACTGACTCTATAAATAAAAATCGGAACAACTCCTCCTTCTCTGCTGCAATACTTATTGACTTGTCAAAAGCCTTTGACATGGTCAACCATAACTTACTTCTAGACAAACTAAATTCCTATTCTCTTAACCCACAAGCATTACAATGGTTTAGGGCTTACCTTCAAAACAGACAACAAGCAGTACTTTGGAAAGACAATCTGTCATCATTACTTCCCGTAAATATTGGAGTCCCACAAGGCTCTATTTTAGGTCCCCTTCTCTTTTCCTTGTTCATCAATGACCTTCACTTGAACACACCCCAAGCCACCTGCATCCAATATGCAGATGACTCAACTTTAATCTGTACTTCTAAGAATCTAGCCTCCCTCCAGTCAGTTACCCAAAATGTATTCCAAAGTGTTGAAAACTGGTTTATGCAACACTGCCTCGTCCTTAATCCCAAAAAAAACAAAACTACTCCTTTTTACGCCAACTCATAAATCACCAAATCCATTCTTTAACATTACCTCTAATAATGCCACCAACATAACCCCAGATACTACCACCTGGCTATTAGGAGTTACGATTGACAATTGCCTTAACTATGATGACCATATTAACTCCACCATAAAGTCTGTTAACAGAAAACTTGGTTCTCTCTATAGAATTAAACCATTCCTTACCCCCTTAGCCAGGAAGACTATTGCCTAGACCCACCTCATCTCTACCCTCTTTTATGCCTCTGCCATATATACTAACTTATCTAAACACAACCTCTCAAAACTTTCTACATGTTATAATAGCATTGCTAGATTTATCACATGCTCTCCCTTTAAAACTCACCACTGCCTTAACCCTAGACAACTTGGATGGCTAGAAATACAGAACCTTATACTCAGTAAACAACTACTTATTACCCATAAAATCCTGCACTATCCCAAAAATACCCCTATCCTCACAGATCTCATTTCACCATACAAAAATCTGTCTATCTGCCAATAAACATCTGGTATCCCTAGTTAAATCTAACAACAAAGCAGGTGACTTTTCTCTAATACTATAGGAAAAAATGGAATCTGCTCCTTCTGAACTATCTACCCTAGCTTCTACTACTCTATTCAAAAAACATATCAAAGAACATCTTAAAACCCAGTGGCTCTGTCCTTGTTCTAACCCAGACTGAAATTCCATGCCCCTCCTGCTCAAATCCCATCCCCACACACTAACCTAAGCATTCAAACCAACTCTTTTTCTCTTTACACCTGCTCTGTTTTTGTGGTCTAATAATTGTTCTTTACTTTTCCCCTAGCAAACCTTTATATATACTGTCTATAATCCATAATTTGTATTATCATATTTATTCATATAAACAATGCTACCTCTGTACTGTAATTTTAATATACATGTCCTTTTTATAAATTGTTAACGTTTTAACTGTTTATGCTGGAGCTTTCCTCCCCGGGCCTCTACTGAAAATGGACATATATCCAGTTAGACTAGCCCGGTCAACAAATGTAAAATAAAAAAATAAAAATAAATAAATAACATGTATGTGTGTGATAAAAATATATTACATATGAAAAAATGTATATACTTTGTTTCTAACTACTTTCTGAGCCTTCTATCCTTTAGAAAGCACTTGATATTAATAACCTTGTTCAAGCCAGGGAATTCATCAGCTTTCAAACTAATCTGCCATATAGCTTCTTTCTTTTCTAGGCGATTCTTATAATCACCTCTCCTTTTGTCATCTAACGTGTTTTAGAACAAAAAACAAGAATGTTTTGAACTTAGCATAGACTAAGCTGTGTGTACAAAGCACTGTTAGTGTATTTCTTTTTGATGGCATATAAATGTTCTTATATTCTTTTATTGTGTGCTCTGGTAGTCATACCTATGTAGAATGCTTTGCACCTTGTACAGACACTGACATAAACAACCCCTTTGGTAGTACATATCATTCTTCCTGAGGCTGTAAAAGTCTTATCCAAGTGTGATAACATAATGAAGGGCCCTTCATTAATAAAGGTACAGGCACTACAAAAACACACCCATAAGTACCCCCTAGTTTTGTAAGAAATGACAGGTATCTCCAAAGTATTGTTATGTTGTAATAACATTTTTAAGCACACATTTTTCTTGTATGCAAAAGAAGGCTTGTCTCCTACTGCTTTGTACAAATCAGCATTGCCCATTAAACTACTCTAGTTATCACAAATAATTTTTCGTATAACAAAGTTATCAACTGAAATAACTAATGTGAAAACTAACGTGCTGTTTATAGTAGAAAAATTGTTGGCACACTTGGCTTTGTCCAAGGGCTGGCGTAATATGGGGCAAAAAAGGTGTTTCTCTTGTTGATTATTTCAATAGCACTGGATGCCAGTCTACATTGTTTATAACCACTTTCTAAAAAAAAGGAGGTGGTAATGAATTCCCTCTTTGAAAATTGAATCAGCTATTGTTAATCTAGAGGCCTGAATAAACTGCCCACAAGTTATATGTTTCTTCATAAATTCATGATGATTAGCATTATAGTGCAGATAACAGTCAGAAAAAGTCTTTTTTCTATAAATCTTACTCTCAAAAGAATGACTATTAATATCCCATTTCAAAGTAATATGCAAAAAAATGTAGTTGTAGGCCTGTATTCTCTAAGGTAAATTCTAAGAAGTCAGTACTTCTGTTCAATTCATCCAAAAATAGTTTGCAGTCATTAAAACTGCCTTTCATAATATAAAACAAATCTTCAACAAACCTTTTAAAGAAAATTATATTATCAAGAAATGTGATGTTGTGTAGTAATTCACTCTCCAACCAGGCCGAAACCAAATTGGCAAAGGCTGATGCTCCCACTGACCCCATAGCAACACCTTTAGTTTGTTGGTAATATCTCTAGTTGAAACAAAGCAAAGAGCCAGCACTCAGAGGCAACCAATATGTTTTATTCCTTCCCTTCCTTCAGACCGGTTTCGACATCAAACCTTCTTCAGTGATCTTACATACATAATTCAGGAATAATATTTATACATATCCTGTATTCTCAATTATGACATAATTTCCCCCATTTAACTAATTAAACCCCCAAGTACATATAAGGCATTTTACCAAACTGAACAATATTCTTATAATCTCAGATGAAATATGTATATAGCTAACCATATATTAGTAAACTATTGATACATATAAAATCCATAATGAATATACATAATTAACAAAACCTCATAATTTGTCATTAAGTCCTGGATGAAATAAGGCACCCAACTTAATGATCCATTTTCTTTCTTTTTGAGTAAAAAAAACTATGTTGGGGTTGTTGACAAACATAAAGTTATTGAGTTTGTAGTCTATCTGACCATTCATAAGCAAGTCATACAAATAAGCTTTAATATAATTATACCCACGATGTATATGTTTTAACTTGACTTCCCTATATTCTTCAACAGTCATCAACATTCTTTCAATGGCATTTGCATAATCTAACTGTTACATAATAACAACTCCCCCCTTTGTCTGCATTAATAGTGCATATGTGTTTCAAGTTTCTAATTTCATACAATGCTTGTCTCTCTTCAACATTTAAATTATAAAATGGATTTCCACTTTTTTTGCTAAGTAGCTTCCTAACATCACTTTCATAGCTTTTTTCAGAGACTTCAAGGGCATTCTATAGTTTAGGATTATAAGCAGAAAGTTTAAAATAACAATTATTACTACTTATCCCTTGAAATAAATGATGTAAATTAAGCTTTCTAGAATAAAATGTATTTGTAAAAGTGTATTGTACAAATTTGCCTTCTGTGAAGGGACAAAATTCAACCCAAAACATAATAATTTTTTGAATGGCAGAAAATTGAAAGTCAATTAAAATTAAACAGTTTAGTCCTTTTTTGTTGATTCCTGATCCTCATTTAATTCTAAGTAACTGGAAATAATTCTTTGGTGGAAAAATGTTTTTTCAAACAGTTTCTGAACAATTTTTCTCCTTTCATTCATAGGATACAAAGGAAGGTCTTCAAAAGTGTCTGCAAATTTACTTTCTCCCAAAGAAATGTCCGCCTCCACTAAACAGCTATTTATATCTGGGTCTAAGTTCATTTGCTTGTCACTCAAAACTGTAGATTCTTCTCTTAAAGGGGAATACATTTCTTCTGTTGAAACTGCACCAAGTTTAACTGCAGCTGTGTTTTTACATTTGACAAGAGAATCGGTCAGAGGAAAAGTATTTTTTATTCATAAGCTTCTCTGTCTCTAAGAGTTTTCTTTTGTTTTTGAACCTCCACTGTTTTTTTCAAATCTCTCTAGGGAGATAAAAACATTGCCATAATCAGCTTTCATTTCACTAATAGATTGTAAGATTTTAGCACTTGTTCATCTGTCCTTTTTATATTCTCCCTTAGATGGCACATGAGTTTCTTCATGCCAGATTTATTGAAAAAAAAATCAACCAGTTCTGAATAAAAGTAGGTAATCCCATTAAGGAATCTGAAAAACCTAAGTCCATTAGGAACAACATTCAGTGATATATATTGCTCAAAATACATATTTTCCAAGGTCAAAGATCAAAACTTTTTGAACAATCTTTCCACTTTTATTTATTTATTATCTCTTGCTTCTCAATAATGGTTGAAATTTTAAAAATAGTCTCTCCAAAAGTATTATAGTTGGTGGGAAAAACAGACGAGACATCTTTGAATAAATTACCTTCGCCTCAGACATCCATAAGTTTTATATTGCAAAACTGCACAGCAAGTTCATTTGCATCAGAATTGGATATATTTGAACTCACTTATTGAGATGGACAGTAACTTCTCAAATGATCAACTTGCCCTGCAAGCGGATTAAATAACTTCTTTATATTTAAACTTCTGTTTATTGTTTAAAGCCATTTGCATCCCCATAAAATTTAGTTCTTGTGTTTCTGGAACAGTGTGTATAGCAAAACCAAGCAGTTCATCCCCCAACTCCTGAAACTGTTGGTTACTTCCAATCAACACAAATTAAATAACAAGAAAAAGGAAGATTAATCCATTGTGTGCTATAAAAGTCTAATTTAAAAAACAAATCACAAACCACAGTAAAATATCAGGAGAGAACTGCAGTCAACTTTAAGTATACCAGAACTTCATTATCTCTGCTTTTCGTCCATAAAAGACTTCATCAGAAAAAAAATACACATAGTGCTCACTATTTAAATAAAATATGTTCCAATCAAAAGCCACATTCAATTGATCAATAAGACAATTAAGAATTTCTTAAAGCAGAATCATACCAAGCCATGCAAAAACATAACTTGAACATTCATTAAAATGCATTGGCCAACAGTTAAATTGCTGTACATACTTTGATAAAAATAAATAAAACAAAGTTTAAACAGCCATATGTATAAATAGCATATACAAAATGTATAAGTAATATATACAATATATAAATAACACGTATATGTGTTCTAAAATAGCATCATTAATTAATCACCTTAGCGGTATATACTAAATTTATATAAAACCAATACAAATACATGCATCTTAAAAAATCACATATTTACATCAATAGAAAAAAAAAATAAAAGTAAACTAGAATTTTAAAGTTCACAATTTCAAAACGCTATTTATAGAAATATTGTTGTTCAAGCCAAGGAATAAACTTGCTTCCTGTAGCAATTGCCACCATAATTCCTTATATTCCAAATATGTTTGCTAGTCACCCCTTTTAAAGATGGAGAGTCCTTTTCCAATATAAAAAATCTAAATGCATCAAAATTAATACATATCAAAGAAAGTTTGTAAATGGCATTATTAATATCACCCTTCTGTATACTATAAAGATGTTCATATATTCTACATTTTATTGGTGTCTCCATTTTGCCCACATAGAATGCCCAATATGACTTACAACAGGTGAATATATTTCCCCTACTGTATTGCAATTATATCTACCCTTACAATAAATGTATTTGGAGTAATTAACAATATTAATTTTTTTTCACCAGTGTAAGTGTATAAACAATATGAACAGGCTGCACAAATTTCCATAGACCCACACCTATTGTTGCCCTCAATGTTTCCTTCAAAAATGTTTTTCAGAGTCTTTTCCTTTTAAATATAACATTAATTTCCATACACAACTTTGTCACTAATGATCTCTGACTGTCGACCTGTGTCTTCTAATTTCTTAGTATAATCTCTTTAATTTTATTATTTCTACTTCTATAGAGTAACACCATTACTTTGTCAAACTTAATAATGGGGCTGTCAACAATATCATTCCTTAATTTTCCCCTTTCCAAAATTGGCTTAAAGTTGGTTTCACTCTTAGAAATCCCTTCTCTCTCTACTTCCTCACATAATGTTGCTGGGCATCCTCTCACAAAAACAGCTTTTTTAATATATCTATTTCTTTCAAAAATCATTCTTGTTCAGAAATCATTTGTGATAATCTTAACATCTGTCCCTTTACTAAACTATATTTTTGCCAAAAAATGGTGATGGCTATATAATAAATAAGAATTAGAAAACATGGATTTACGATAGTGGATTCATACTTATTTTCTTCCCTATTTTTATACAATACCACATCTAAATAATTGATATTAAATTCATTCTAGCTATGGGTAAATGTTAAAAAAAAATACTTGATATTAATAAATCATATACATTGATTTAAACTATCCAAAGGACCCTCCCAAAAATTAGAAATATAGCATCCAAGAATCTGAAATAAAATTTAATATTCTCCATAAAATTTGATTAAAAATAATCTGTTTCTCCCAACACCAAGTTACAATGTTACCATATACTGGTGCTAAAGCTGCACCCATTGCTACTCCATTTATTTGGTTAAAAAATCTCTCCTTCAAAAAATAAGAAGTTATTATAAAGAACAAGTTCCATCATTAAATAAATATTTCTAACCTCCCTGTCAGTATGATTTTTGAAAGAGGCAATTGCTTGCATAAACCATTCTAGACTAGTATCATGTGGTATAGTTGAAAATAAATCTTTTGCATCACTAGTAACAAATACTGTATTTACATCAAATTCAAGATTCTGAATTAACTATAAAAATTTCCAAGAGTCCTTTAAAGTATGTATTTTATTATTAAAAAGAGTTTTAACTTGAAATCAATATATTTTGCCATAGGCTCTGTTTTAGAACCAGCAGAAGCCACCAAAGGTCTTACGTGTGGTCATTTGTACTTTTGTGTCTTAGGGATACCAAAAAAGATGATACAACAGGTCTGTGTACAACCATATAGTAGTAGTCCCCCTTTGTTAGATCACCTGACATCAAAAGATTATATAAAATGATATCTATTGCTTTAAAAGCAAGTTCAACTGATGTGAAACCACCATATAGATGTCAGTATCCCATAATAACAGATACTTTCTGGTTATTTATCATGGTATCCATAAGGACCACTTTACCCTCCTTATCTGGTTTCATAACTTAATTGATTTCATAAATTAGCTTCTTGTTTAGTCAATTTGTAATATTTATTCATATAATTCATACTAAACAAGTTCCTAAGCTCTGCCTCCATAATATTTCAAACTGATTCAAAACAAAATTGACAGGGGGCATTAAATACACTTTTCTTCTTCAAACCCTCACCATTTCTTCCACCATCATCAGAGACAAATTGTAAATAATTTTTTCTAACAAACATTTTCAATTCTATAAGTAAATCCACTAAGCAAGTATCCGTGACTGGTACAAAAGTAAATCATTTATTAAATAAACTAGCAGATGTAGCATCAACTACTAAGCTACTATAATTATAAATCTTAAAACCTTTATATAAAAATACAGTATTATCAGTAACATCAAAATTTAATATGTTCTCCCCATTGGCTGTTTCTCCTGGACGTGTTCAGATTCCCCCTCTTGTAGTTGTACATATTCATATAATTGTTGAGTTGCACTAACTGCACTGATCATCTTGGGGGGGGGGGGGTCCAAAAAATCATTAGTATTTAAAAATTCATTAGTTTTAGAAACATTAACATTGCCATCCTGAACAACCCCACATTCACTAGAAGAAACACCAATATTTCAATTAATTCTTCTTAACCTGTTGTTCAAAGAATATACATTTTCTGTTTCATAGTCTTTCAGGTATCTCAACTATTTTTTTTTGCATTTACAATCATAATTAATCTTATAATCATTCCTAACTTTCTTAATGTTGTCATATTTATAAGATATACTTTAAAACAGTAAATCATTAGTAATAAATACCTTCAAGTCCTTGATTTTCCTCAACAAAATGTCCATTATTCAATTTTTTCCTTAATAATCAAGGAAATTAACCCAAGACCCAATTGGTTAAATATATCCATCAAGTCCCAATGAAATGCTGAGCCCATAAAAACTCTGTTAAAAAATTTAAAGAAACATAGACCCTTAGGAACCCTGTGGTTCTTTATACATTCTTGAAGAAAAGCATTATCTAGTTGTAGTGTTTTGAATTTCTTTAACTTTTTCAAACTTAGAAAAACACTCAAGAGATGTGTGCATGCTGACATTTTCTCCCCCTCCGACACAAGTGAATGAAAATGATTGATTTAACCAATCATGGAAGCCTGTACCACCACAGTTAGTATAATCCATTAGGTAAGTAAGGTGTCTACTGTGATCAGTAGCTGTTCCTTTACTTCCCTCAGCAGTTCGCAAATCAACTGCCGGAATTTTACAAGGCTGTCTTACTGGTATGCCCTGTGAATCAGCTGTTAGATTACAGCTAAGTTGGCTTAAAAGCCTAACAGCATTGCTCAGTCTCGATTAAGATATTCTCCACAAGAGATATGCCATCTTGAGCCATTGTAGTGTTCCTCATTGGAAATGTAACCTCATCCTTTCTGGTGGCCATGGCAATGTTAAAAACAACTATAAACTAAATACAAAACACAGCCATGGTCCAGTGTAAATGAAACAAATAATCAAAACATCCTTCCCCTGGACTACTTTCATCCAAGGCTTCTCATCCACTCTTCAGGAACCCCCAGCTAAATACCAACCACATCATTTTCGTGGATATTGCCTATCAGTCCCTGGCACCTTAAAAGAAGGAAAACAAACTCATGTGGTAAAGGACATCCTTCCCCTGGACTACTTTCATCTAAGGCTTCTCATCCACTCTTCAGGAACCCCCAGCTAAATACCAACCACATCATTTTCGTGGATATTGCCTATCAGTCCCTGACACCTTAAAAGAAGGAAAACAAACTCATGTGGTAAAGGACATCCTTCCCCGGGACTACTTTCATCCAAGGCTTCTCATCCACTCTTCAGGAACCCCCAGCTAAATACCAACCACATCATTTTTGTGGATATTGCCTATCAGTCCCTGACACCTTAAAAGAAGGAAAACAAACTCATGTGGTAAAGGACATCCTTCCCCTGGACTACTTTCATCCAAGGCTTCTCATCCACTCTTCAGGAACCCCCAGCTAAATACCAACCACATCATTTTCGTGGATATTGCCTATCAGTCCCTGACACCTTAAAAGAAGGAAAACAAACTCATGTATGTGCTCTCTGCCTGTATGTTAAACTGTTAAAAACTACTCCCCTTGAACTAAGAGCTAAGCACCACCAGGACCAACCAACCTGCCTCCTTCTTCTTTCCCCCCTTCTCCTACTCTACTTGTAACACTCCTTAGCTTCACTACTTTCTTCTAATCTTCTTTTATTTCCCTAACTATACTGACCTTGCCAGCCTGCCTAAACTCTGTCTATACTATTCATTTAAAGCCTTATCTACCTCGGGACTTACCTGAGCTCTTTCCCACATTGTTTTTTGTGAAAACTCCTTAGAACAAGCTGAACCCCACTCCGTTCGCCCTGCGGGCTCACTTCGCTCCCCTACCCTACCCCCAAATCTCACCCACCCCCAGTGCCACTAAACTTATACTTCTTGGCCACACCCTCCTCTCCAACCAACAAATCACAAACTCCCACCTTCAGATACAATTAGCACCACACCTTATTACTGTACCTAAGCAATTACAGCTCTAACTACTTAATACTTTTCCTCCTAGCCTTACCATGTAAGCCTTGTCTATTACAGCTTTTACCTCTCCTAGCTATCTTTAATATCCTGCAACCAACTGTTCTCACCATGTCTACCACAACCATGTCAATACTTGTGAAACTACTACTTACTGCCACACTACTATCTTTTATAACCTCAGCATATCACTTAACCTCCTTTGAGCACCTACATTACTCTTGGTTTCACTACCCAACTAAACAAACATCCTTTCATATACTCATCTCTCCAAATAATATAAATATAATATCTACACCTAGCTACCTACTTGCAAAGTTCCACAGACTATCCCACATTAAATACTATAATCCCTCAACCAATAAATATCAATTTCTAATAAGTAATCTACATTATGCACTGTACATTGTAAAAACTCAACCCTTACAAAATGGTGATATCCAGCCTAACCCAGGCCCTGCAAATGTCCTACCTACTGATGCTTATACCTCCAATCCCTCTATCCCACCCAGCCCCATTAAACTCCCCAATTCTCTTCTGATAGCACATCTCAATATCCAAAGCATCAACAATAAAGTTCCTCATCTCCATTCTCTCTTAGACATATACTCATTTGACATTTTATGTTTAACAGAAACTTGGTTAAAACCACAGACCCAAGATAATGAGATTATCCCACCAGGATATAATATACTAAGAAATGACCGAACAAAAAGAAAGGGAGTAGCAATTCTTTTCAAAGAAGGGCTACAAGTTACTACCTCACCTTATACCCCACCTAAGGACAATAATGCAGAAATCCTTATTTCCAAGATTCAGCTTAATTCTAATAAATCCATAAATATCTTATGCATTTATCTACCTCCTGGAAATAATATTATCACCTTAGAGGATATTCTTAGCTGGGTCACAGCAACCTTCCCACAAGAAACTTTAATCCTAGGTGATGTCAATATAGATTGGAAGTGCATCAATACTGAGCATACTACTTCTCATATTAACCTTCATGGCTTCTCTCAGACCATCACCTCCCCAACTAGAATTAACACACCAAACCAAAAAGAGAGCACCTTAGATTGGATTCTGATCAATAATCACCACCAAACATACAAAGTAGGCACCTTCCCTGATGATGTAAGTGACCATTGCTTAACCTATATAATTAGGCAAAAAATAGATATCTCCCACCCAACATCATATAGGACTTTACGTTCCAACAAGCATTTTAACCAAGAACTATTTCTGAGCGAACTTAGTGCCTGTAACTGGACTTGTCTAAAAACCCTCCCATTAGAAGAGGCTGTCCAATACTTTAACTCTAAATTCTTAACTATCCTAGACCAACATGCACCTATACGTAACATAAGCATTAGGTCAAAACCAGCCCCATGGCTCACCAAAGATACCAGGCAAAAAATCCTACTTAGAAATAAAGCCTGGACTAGGTGGCAAACTACCAAAAGCTCATCTACTCAACAGACATTTAGACAAATAAGAAATGCTACTAAAAAGCCATACTCTTAGACAAAAAAAAAACTTTTACTAAAAAATACAGCAAACACACCAAAATAACCCTCAAAGATTCTGGACAAATATCAATAGACTCCTTTATCCAGGACACTCCAGTACACCAACACCAATAGGAGCGAACCATGAGACTCCCATCCAAACTGCTAATGACTTTAACTCCTTCTTCACAGATGCCATCCAAACTCTAGCCAGTCAGCTATCTCCTGACACCTCTAGCATTCCCACCCCCATAACAAGCAGTTTTCCTACCTTCCTATTACAACCTATATCCACTAACTTTATTTTCAAACTCCTAGCAAAACTGAAGCCTTGTACCCCTTCCGCTGACTAAATCCCAACTGAATACCTACAAAAAGCAGCCAGAGCATTTGCTTATCCTGTATCCATCCTGATAAACAGAACCATCAAAGAAGGATATATCCCTACTAGTTGGAAAGTCTCACACATTATCCCCTACACAAAGGTGGCAACTCCAATGAATATTCTAACTATAGACCCATAGCCCTTCTATCCCCCTTAGCAAAAGTAATGGAAAAATGCATTCACCATCAGCTAATAGGCCATCTAACTCAACACAACTTACTAGCTAAGGGCCAACATGGCTTTAGGCCATTCCATAGTACCACCTCTGCCCTCCTATCCTTTACAGACACCATTAATAGAAACCGCAATAACAATTTACTCTCTTCAGCACTATTTATTGATCTTTCAAAGGCTTTTGATATGGTAAACCACACATTGCTTATCAATATTCTCAAATCGCTTTCCCTGGATACTCAATCTATAAAGTGGTTTACTTCCTGCCTGAGCAATAGGCAACAAGCAGTGCACTGGGAAAATAATCTATCATCCCACCTGCCAGTCACACTGGGAGTTCTCCAGGGCTCCATTCTAGGTCCTCTCTTATTTTCAATTTTTATTAATGATCTCTACTTGGCTATTCCCACTGCAACTTGTATACAATATGCAGATGACTCTACATTAATCTGCACAGCTAAATCTGCTTCTGAACTACAATGCCAAACCCAGAAAGTATTTAGCATAGTTGAGACATGGTTCTTAAAGTGCTGCTTTCTACTGAATCCCAAAAAAAAAAAAAAAAAAAAAAACAAAGCTCCTACTCTTTACTCCTACTGGTAGGTCCACACCAATAGATATCTCAGTCATTTCTAACACCACCAAACTCCTTGGTATTACAATAGACAACTACCTTAACTTTGACACCCACATTAACAACACTATAAAATCAGTTAACAGAAAAATTGGCTGCCTGTACAGAGTCAAACCCTTCCTTACTCCAATAGCAAGAACTACCATTGCCCACTCCCATCTAATCTCTACTCTGCTCTATGCCTCACCAATATACATTAACCTATCCAAAAAGAATCTTCTCAAACTTGCTACCTCTTATCATAATATTGCCAGATTTGCCACTGGTAAACCCTTCAGAACCCATCACTGTCAGAATCTTAAGCAACTCGGATGGCTTGAACTTCAAAACCAGCTTCAACTCAACCAACTTACAATTGCCCATAAGGTCCTTTACCAGCCAAACAATACTCCAATACTCTCAGACCTCATAACCCCCTACAAAAATCTTAATGCCTTGTGTTCTTCAAATAAACTACTAGTTAACATCAACAAGTCTCACAACATGGCTGGGGACTCTCTATTCTCAAACACAACTGGGAAAAACTGGAACCTTCTACCTATTGAACTTACTTCCCTTCCTTCCTTACCACTCTTCAGACAAAAACTTAAAACCTTCCTCAAAACACACTGGCTGTGCCCTTGTACCAACCCTGACTAACCTATCATTAATGCTACTAATATATTTTCTAGCTGTTCTCTCTCCACTAATTTAATCTTCTGTAGTGCAATGATAAGCATTTAGTAAGAACCTGGATACTATTTTTTAGCCACTAGCATATTTATATTATCTTGCTCTAAACTTTGTATATAGTTTTATGTTATTTACTGTTAAATGTATATAATATCTTCTATATTTACTTATTGTTTTTTTTTTATGTAAAAATTACTTATTGGCTGTTTGTATCTGTCTTGGAGCTTTTCTCCCCAGGCCTCTACTGAAAATGGACATATATCCAGCTGGACTAGCCCAGTCAACAAATGTAAAATAAATAAATAAATAAACTAATAAAAATAATAACATCGAACACACTGGGAAAGAAGAGGTACACACTTTAATAATGAGCACTTTCGTCCCAAATAAATGGACTTCATCAGAACAGCAACCATAGCAATCACTCTTAATTTATATAAGCTACCAAATCTCATTGAAATTTGTAGAGCCTGTTCATATTGTCCATACATTCACACTGATAAAAAAATTAATATTGCCAATTACTCCAAAAACATTCATTGTAAGGGCAGATATAATTATAATTATAATACAGCAGGGGTAATATATTTAGCCTGTTGTAAGTCATGTCAGGCATTCTATGTGGGCAAAATGGAGAGACCAATAAAACACAGAATATGTGATTATCTTTATAGTATACAGAAGTGTGATGTTAATAATGCCCTTTACAAATATACTTTGATATATATTAATTTTGATGCATTCAGTTTTTTTATATTGGAAAGGTCTTTCCATCCTAAAAAGGGGGTGACTGGCAGGTGTATTTGGAATATAAAGAATTATGGTGGCAATTGCTACTGGAAACAACTTTATTCCTTGGCTTGAGCTAAAATATTTCTATAAATTGTGTATTGAAATTGCGCACTTTGAAATTGTAGTTTATTTTTATTTTTTCTATTTTCTATTAATGTTAATATGGGATTTTATAAGATACATGTATTTGTATTGGTTTAATATAAATCTGGTATATGATGTTACTTAAGTAATTATCTGATATGGCAGCTTATATTAATTGAGAATGATTGCTATGTTTGTTATTCTGATGAAGTCTGTGTATCTGGGATGAGCGCTCTCAGTATTAAATTCTGCATCTCTTATTTTCCCAGTGTACTTGGTGTTATTATTTTCAAACCATCTGCTCATGCAGTAAGGGCCTGAATCAACAGATATGAAGTTTTATGCTATCTCTGCAGCCAGCTAACTTGTTGGACATGGGCATCCTGAGGTGATGTAGCAGTTGCTTCATGTTCACTAACAACCAACTAAAGCTTAAACAAACTAAGGAACGTGACAGACATAGTTACACAATGGAGGCAAAGTACTCATCATGCCACTCAGTTTGTGAGTAATTCATACACTGCAGCCATCACACCCAGGATGGATCAGACATATAGATACATATGCTGAGGCCCTTAAATGTAATCTTCCTAAACTCCAAATTCCTCCCAGATATTGCACCTACAACAAATAGCCTCAGTAGCCCCCAAAGCACTCTACCAAAATCACACTCATTGCAACACATATAGATGTATCTCATGGCCCGTCACCTACTAAGCCCATATGGTAAGCCACCACACAACTGAATATTTTGGTCATAGAAGACTCCATTGTAAGACTCACAGATGTACCTCTAAGCAGACTGAGTAAGGAGAAAGTCATGGTCAGTTGCCTATTAGGGGACAGGATCTACAAGATCACGCATGCCCTGAAGTCATTGGATTGCAAGTACCAGTATGACTCAGTCAGAGTCCATGAGGGTGTAAATGACCAGAGATGTACCTCCTTGGACTATATGAAGAGAGACATGATGGAGCTCTTGGAGTATGTGTCTCAGGATGGAATGAAGCTAGCATTGAGCAGAATTCTACCTTCCCCAGTGATGATGCCATGATATGAACAGAGGATGACCAACTTTAATAATTGGTATAGATTATGGTGTCACTCCTAGGAGTACAATATTTATCATCATGGGAAGATATGGTCAACAGATCATGCTGATTTTCCAGGAATGGTCTGTACCTGGTTTGACATATGCCATTGATGAGTATATACAAATGATTACGTGCAGTTTTCACCTTATATAATCATTAAACACAGAGAGGGTAGTACTGATGAATGGCACCATCATTCTTGAATGTCAGAGTGACTATATGCCAGATTTGACTGTGACATAGCAATCCACCACAGGTAGTGCTCACCAGCACATCGTGGCTGAGAGGCACCCTGTTCCTTTCCGTGACTGTATTGGCAATACAGGGAATGAGAACAATGATTACACACCTTTCTGATAAACAGCTCTTCCAATAAAATGGAGAGCTACCTGATTGCCCTGGCATGCAAGATGCAATCTGCCCCTCTAAGACGTGGTGCTATCCACATCATTTAAAGCTATCTTGTTGTCTATGACTCTTGCTGTCTATACTTGGCTGTAAACATTGGCTATATTATTTGACCATACCTATGATGTGCCTGTCCTCTATTATATCTATGACATTCCCTACATTCAGAGTCTACATATTTGTTTGATTCCTTTCCTATCATCTGCCCACATCTCCACTATTCACTGCCTACTACTGAGTAACTTTGTTTAGTGACTGGTCTGTTGTTTAGAACACCCTGTGTCCTGTGTTTACTACACACCCTTATATTCTGTCACATCTGCTATTTCCTGTATTGTGTCTACTGCCTTCACTGCACTCATAGAACATCTCACTGGGCTACCTTCCTTTGTTTTATGGTGGCATCATGACATTTCTTGATTACTATTGTCCTTATAGTTCTCTCAGCTGATGTCATATGGGGGAGATATGATGTTTCTTGACTGTTACTGTCCCTAAGGACATTCGTATACATTCATAGATTTACAGATACTCCAGGACTACTTCATCTTATGACCATTCACATATTGCCAGTTTCCTACCTCAAGCCACATCTCCTTTTTTGCTGGAAGGTCATGGCAGTCAATCCCAGAATAAATTTGTGGGTATCCATCCAGTCATCTATGCTATGTTTAAAGGAAGATAGTGAGTCACACTGCTTAACATGCAGAGGATATTCCAAAGGTTTGGAAGGCACTGTGCTATAAACTTGTCCTTTCACCATATTCTATGTATCTTTTGGTGAAGATTTAAGTCTCTCTTTTTTAGTACTGATGTCAAAATTAAACTTGCATTGATACAAGATGTTCAGGGTAATCATGTCTCTAATGGGATGGTAAGTGAGGCAGAGATTTCCCCTCAAAAGTCTATAAACATACACTAAATAAAGGGATAGAGCTTCCAGCCTCTTTTGGTAGCTCAGGGACTTTAGGCCTGTTTCCTTTTTGCTAAGGTCTTTCTAATTGCTTGTTGTGTTTAGTGAGATACACCCCAAAAGTGCTGTATAATTGGTCTGATCAGTGCTGAGTACAATGAAGTGATTACCTCTTTAGATCTTTATGAAATTCCTTTGGCAATTAGCTGTGCTAAATAAAAGGATTTTCAGACAACTGTTGTCACATGATGGTCAAAGGAGAGGGAGCAATCAATCCAAGTACTTAGGTCCCTCATTACATTTTCATTTTATATTGGTGTGTTACCTATACAATGTAATGAGGGGAAGGGTTGTGGTGAAATATAGCTGATGTCTTCTGATGAAAACTTTAAAGAACTTGATTATTAGTGTCACTAAGGACATTCTTATAACTGCTCGTCATTATCTTTGCTAACCTAGCTGTATGCTTAGGCGTGAACATCAATTGATTAATTTTTGACATTTCAGTGGTTTCTATCATCACTTGTATTTCACACTGCTGTGGTGCCATTGACTTGTATTTTAATGAGCATGGCTGTAAGAGTATGTCTGTAGTTATTTTATTTAAGTTGTGCAATCTGGCTTCAGAGATATGACTTTTGATGTTGTGTAATTCAATCAACAGGTATACGCCCACAATGTGTAAGATGTATTTTTTCTTCCAAATAGTCTATCAGTGCCTACAATGTTAATGCATTTCATTCCCTATAACCATTTAAGAAGTCACTGTGCCCCTGTCAAGAAGTGCCACAGAAGTGATCACTCCAGGGATCACTTTAGCGGCACCACTTGACAGGGGCACAGGAAAATAATTTTCTTGGGTGATGAAAGCCAGGGAACCTTTTTGGCTAGGTGTATATAGGCCCCAAGGCTGATAGCCTAGTACCTACCTATGAACCTATGAAGTTCACTTGTTTTAACTTGACCTAAATTTATATGACTTAAAGATGCTACCTTAACTACCTTAGTGATCGACTTCAAGCTGTAAATTGGGAAAATCTCTCCATCTGTCTTAGTGCACTAATTGGTGCCTCAAGGGTCTACCCTTTATCCTTTGCTATTCAATGTTTTTTTTTTTTTTTTTTTTTACAAATGTCCTGCATACCACAAGTAAACATGCTATCATTATTCAATATGCTGATGATTCCACACAAAGCCTACAAAACCACAGGAATCCTTCAACTCCATTGAGACATGGCTCTGTAACTTTCAATTACTACTAAACCCTAAGATGACCAGACTCACTCTGTTCACAGATAAACAATGCTCTTCACCATTACTTCTTCAGACTGAACTTGTAACTCATACAAAGCTTCTAGGTGCCATCATTGGTGACCCCATGAAATTTGACCACTACATAAAGAAAGCTATCAGCAAAATGTGCAAAAAACCTGGCACCCTATATCAAGCTAAACCTTCCCAGATTAACCAGACTAGGTAAACCATTGCCTCTACTCTACTGTTACCCATCCACCTATATGCTGTTCCCATATTTATCAACCTGAAAGTTCTAAAATAAATGTAACAAAATAGCTAAATTCACAGCTGATATGCCCTGTAAATCCCATAACTTTATTGTACTAAAATGGATATGTTGGTAAGGATTGCCTCACTATCTAGTATTAAAAACTGTTCACAATTTAATTTTCCAACCTGAAAAAAGCCTAACTTTAAAAAATATTATCCACCCTTACTCCCCATCTGGGACTCTTTGCTCTACTGACAAATTATTACTTTACCCAAATAAATCAAACAATACTGCAGGTGAATCACTGTATTCATCTCAAGTCTTTAAAATTTAGAAATCCCATGTCACTCAGATAAGCTAACAACATGAAATCCTTTAAGCCTTTAAGATACTATTGAAACCGCACCTACAGGTCTATAGCTTTGTTGTTGCACCACACCTGGCTAATCCCCCTAAACTATCCTTATCCACTCTATCCCAACATGTTCTAAAATGATTACAGTAGAGAGTTGATTATCCGAACTAGTTGGGACCAGGGGTAGTTCGGATAATCAAACTGTTCAAATAATCAAACATATAATTGAACCAGATAAAAAACTTAAATCTCGTTTTTGTCTGCACATAGGACTACAGTTTTCAATCATTCAGCAATTCCAGTGGACAATAAACAATATTTTGCACACAAGAGCTGGCTACAAGCTCAAAAAACATGCTCAAACAAATATATATAGTATTTACCTATTCAGACTTTACGATTTTTCCTATCCAAAAACTTTGGAAGGCTGATTCTGATAATTGATGTTTTGGATAATTGGCGTTTGCATAATCAACTCTCTACTGTATTTGTCAAGTATTATTCAATCTTATCTAGTACTATTACATTTACCTGTCATTTGCAGTATACTCTATCTTCCTTGACTTTACATTGTTATGAAAGTTCACTTTACCACTGTCCTGCTATTATAAAATGCTTTGGATCTAAGCTCTCATCCTGATCTAGACAAGTAGCTAGCTGTTCTGTCACCTGGGGAACTTGCTACAGTTTATGCACCGGAGTGCTAAAGCTCTTAAGTTATAAGTAAGGTATATTTGTAGCAAGCAGCTGCTACAGTTTATGCCACAGGTGGAGCTCTAAGTGTTTCAATTCTGACCATAATTATAATACTGGCATTAATTTCTGAATGCTAATAATGTAGTGAAAACTGATCAGGATCTGCCGATCCCGTCCTCTAGCACTTTGCTCCTGGGGTGAATTTCCTTTTCACCCTACCATAACTATACTATTGTCTTGATCTACCTTTGAATGATTTTTTTTGTATCATTGTATTGTTTGTATCATGATTATAGTTTGTTTGTATGTTCACTATTCATATGTTATGTTGCCGATGCTTTTGTTTTCTCACTACTGTATGCTCAAACAATCATTGTTTTTTTCTCATTATTGTATGCTCAAATTATTCATTATGCTGTTTATGTATGTATGTAAGTATGTATGTATATATATATATATATATATATATATATATATATATATATATATATATATGTTATTTTCTGTCTGTATCTTGTGGAGTTTTTCTTCCTAGGCCTCTACTGAAAAGGAATTTTCTACCCTGTCAAACTTTCCCAGTCAACAAAAGCAATAAATAAAAATAAATAAAGATGTCATATTTTACTACATGGGGTGATGCATAAGCTATACCCAAAACCTCTGGGGAACTTTCATAAAAAAATAACCAAGCTAGTGGAGAATATGAAAAAAAGAGACAAACATTTTGCCTAGATCATATGCTGCTGAAGTATGATGAAAGCCCAGGAGCACTGGGCCTGTATAATTCATTAGGAATGAAGAAACTGATAGTATGACATGTGCGAGAGGACTTAATATGGAAGAAAAAAGGGGTAGAAAAGATTTTAAATACTGTTCTTGTATATAATACAGACAGCAGAAGCATATAAAACTTGGGAAACTATTGCTAAACTAATTTATTTCAAAAATCTTGAATGATGTCATGTCCAGTGTTGTATAGGGATAAAGCCCTGTCAATTGCACCTCTAACTTATGATCAGTTAGTGAGTTGGTCACATGATGTAGTTGACAGTGGGGGATGGGCATACCCATTCTGGAAGGATGGGGAATCCTGGGATCCTCCAATGCCTCAATCTCTCAGAGGAGGTGTGGAACTACAATAGGTGGTGCTGCTGTGGGTGTTTGTCCACCAAGGCACTTCGATAGTATCTGTCATTGTGAGTGTCTCGGAGTATGTACCTTCATCAGGGAGGGCATTAACATCCCCATGATGATGAGCTGCATCACGATATGGCATTAGCATCTCTGTGGTGATACAGCTCATCTATTACCCCAACCAGGGCAGTTGTTAGGCTTGAATAATTATTCTCTCATTGCTGATGATGGTGAAGGTACAACCCAGCACTGAAGGTGTCTGTACAATGACTCCCATGGCCATCTTTTACCCTCAGTATGGAATAGCCAGGATGAGGGAATGTATAGCCATAGCAGCTAGAAGGAGGACTGATAACTGGTACCTCTAGTGGAAAAAGAACATATAGGTAAAAAAAAATAGGAATGATAGGACAAGCAACAAAAATATGAAAAATAGTGTCAGGCTGCTCATAGCTACATAATCTTAAATCATTTATAAGAAACAGTTTATATCAGTATTTTTTGGTGCCCCAAAGGTTAAATAAAATCATTAAGGAAGGAAAAACCTTTAAACAAACACTATCCTCAATGTAATTCATTTGCTTAAAGAATCTTGTATCCCTTCACAACCTGGTGCAAAAAAAGCAAGTTCTAAGTATCAAAGAAACATGCTTTTGCCTACCAGAATGAAGCATCTCAAGCATTATTGTTTTACTGAAAACTTTTCCATAATGAATTAACTTATAAATCCAAAAAAATACTTACTTAAATATTTATTTTCTGACATGTAGCTGCCCTATTAATGATGCAAACACTAACTCAAAAATCTGTCTTGCACACTTTTATGTAAGATGTCAAAAAGTAGAAAAATAATGCAAACGACAACAGCAACCACTAAGCACCAGAAAGCAGCAAAATACAACCAAAGAGTGATCCACAAGTTTTATTGTAGCAAGTTCTTTTTCTCTGACGTCTCGGCCATAGCCTTCAAGGAGTAAAGAACCATAGAAACACATACATTTTATATAAAAAACCAACAAGCAATAATTAAGTAATTCATTAATTATCCACTTGCAATTTTTTTTTTAAACCACTATAATAAAACAATAAAATAATTAGATTAATACCTTCATTTCTTCATTTAACCCATGAGGGTATAAAGTGCCAAACTTTAAAATGTAAACAGCCTCTTTAAACAATAGCTGTGTTTTAAATAATGCAAACGAGGTTGAACTAATTCTATACTCCTGTTATGGGCATCCTAATACAAGTTTTCCTTTTAATGAGATTCAGATGATTATTCCACATGCTAGAAAAGACTGACCCCCTTTAACAGTGCGTCAGATTCCAAGAGAAAGTTGTGGACAGTGCAGCATACAGAAGGAAGATGACAGCTCATCAGTAGTGGATACGATTTCATAACCTATGCCAAAACAATGCCAGGTAATTATCTATTCGGTGTAGGATAATTCCAGAATCCATGCACTTCTGCTGGATTCCAAAATATAATCGGTACAACCAACACAATTTAAATGTGACACAGTACTTTGCTGACGACTTTCTGAAAGTAGTCGGTGGAGGCCACATGTGTTTACTTTTAATGCTACTATATACTACAAATTTGCAGGTAATCCTGCAGATTCTACAAACCTAGCAAAAAACATGCAAACTGCATTTAGTGCACTACAGCAGGCTGGAGTACTGCAAGCCGTTATAGACAATGATCTGCAAATGCAGTCAGTAAGGTGCAGATCCAGGCTACAGTTAAGCCAGCTCTCTGAACAGGAAATAATAGATACAGATTAGACAGAGAACTGGTGCAGGCTATGTGAACCCCACGTCTATGCTCACAGTCTGTGGAGTAACCCAGTACCAGTGGAAACAAAAGTGTGCCTGAGTCTAGGTATACTGGGCTTTGGACATTTCAGTGGCATATGAGAGATGTTGTAGGATTATTCCAGACAACATTCCATCGCTTTCTTGCACAGTTCCTGGCAGCAATATTCACCAAGGTAGATGAATACATCCACTTCCCAACAACAGCCATAGAGTGCATTTCTATGCCATAACTAACTTCCCCCTTGTCCTTGGTGCAATAGACTGCACCCACATCCTAATCAAAACCCCAGATGTACCTGATGCTGAAGGGTACGTCAATACAAAGGGGTGACCATTGCTCAGTTGCTAGGTGGTGTGCTCTGCAGATGGCCTGAGTATTAATATCAAGGCAACACACCCTGGTAGTGTGCATGATGCAGCAGTATGAAGGGAAACTGCCCTGAGATCTCCTTTCCAACATGGTGAAACACTGGAGGGACTCCTACCAAGGTAAGTACATGATCACCACTATATGGTCAGCAGTAGTCAGACATTGCCACAGGAAGCAAGATGAACAAATATTCCTTCTCATCCCCCTAAAAGAACAGGTGACTATGGTTATCCACTGGAGCCTTGGCTAATGACACCATGCAAAGATCCATCAATCCCTACTAAGGATGCATACAGTAGAACACACACCATGACACTAAACACCACTGAGTATGTGATGGGCATGCTGAAAGCAAGATTCAGATGTCTGGATATACTTTGGGGTGCACTACAATACACACCAGAAAAAACATCACAGGTAGTCTGTGTGTATGTTGTGCTTCACAACATGATAACATCAAAACCTGGCGACCTGCCATCAACAGGTGTAGTTGACCTACCCCAATTGCAACAGATGTCAGAAGTTGAGCTGCTGCAGCTGTCACAGGATGGGCAGCAAGACACAGGGGTGAGAAGAAATAGGTGTGAGTGATGTAGAATGCAGCCATATATCCTAGCCCAGGCAAGAAAACAGCGTCAGATAGACACCTTTGAATTATGACAAGCCACGTGTACAAATGTACACAGACTAAACTGTGATTTTCATTTGATGCTCCACAACAGCAGCACAAAGCATGACTAATGGAAAGAAACCAAATAACATATACACAATACTCAGCAAGGAACACATCTGAATGTATACAGAGAAAACATCACATCAGGAAGTCTCTCTGCAAGGTACATCACCAAAGAGGACCACACAGGCAAATATGTTGTACACAGGAGGTGTGCACAACAGAAAGTGTCATTGTACAGGTAGGACATCATTATGCAGATGACTAGTATGGGAAAGTAGCCATAAAACAGCCAGTACCACAAGACATCTAGGTCCATGCAGAGCATGGGAATGTATCAGCACAAACATAACCAAAAAGCAGGGGTTGTACACTAACACTGATGCAACACACATAACATTGTGTGATGTGTAACAGCATGGTACAACACAGTAAGCAGCATTCTGCAGCATGCGTAAATACAAACATCTCAAAGACCATCCAAAAAGACAAAAGAACAAGCCTCACATCCCATGCCTGATGACAGGTATGCATACCTGTGCATGCAAGAATGGCAGACAACAAGGAAATGTGTAATGTAGCAACCAATGCTGGATGACTAAGATAACATGCTGTTAACCATGTAAATATGTGCTACATGTCATTGCTATCTTTACAAACATATACTAATTTAAAATAAGGACTATGTATCATAACGTGAAGCTAGTCACCTAGGTCAGACAAATGATCAGAAAAAACATGAGGCATCAGACAACTGAAAAAACATCTACAGACTGATTAGTCAGTAGTCAGCACAGAGTTCATCATTGCCATGGAGTCAAAGTGATACAACAGGGCATACATTGCATCGACCCTCAGTGTTACTCTAACAAGGTCTATGGCATCCACACTGGTGGCTCATACAGCGGTTCTGCCTGCCTGCCCCTGCCATGTCTGGAAACACTGAGCCCATTGTGCTGTACCAAAGAGCTGGATGTGGTGACACTAACATTTTGGGGCATAGTGTGAGTAGCAGTACTGTGATGTGTCTGTCTGGACATGACTGTTTGGCTCACAGTTGAGAGACCAACACCTGATGAGCATGTACACTGCAACACAGGCATTGATTTCCAATGGCCATGTGTGGGTCTAATGAGAGGGAGTCTGTGTTTCCCCACTGGAGGTAATCTGCTCAGTACAGTTACGGCATGTAACACACAGCACTGTGGCACTTCTCTAGCACTGCTGTAACAAAGCTTTCAACAGAGCATGTAACAAATACCACACAGTCATGCTGTGCAGTCAATGCTGCATTGACCTGTTCATGTCTCTGCTCCTGACTTTCATGTAACATGCACACACACCTAGTGTGCTACATGATTGGTGGCATGAGCAAGTATGTGCAGGTCAGAGCCATAATGTCTCTGTGAATGTTCATGCACCTGTAATAGTAGGTGGATATCCTCTGACACACATCCATGCACATCAGCTAGACTCCCAGGTGTAATCCAATGGAAAATGCTGATCCATCATGGGGAAGAGTCACAATCATTACCAGATGATACAGCATGTCATACTTATCATCATGTCCATCATCTGATGTCCACACATCATCAGAATGGCTGGCCACAATATCCTTCTTATCAGAGGCTAAATCATGAACCACATGGCTGTCCCCTTCTAGGCCAGACAATGAACCCCATGCAGTGGCCCATGTGTCATGAGCCATACTATCACAGTGAGGCACATCACATCCCACTTCAGGATCAGTCAATAGCCTGCTGGAGGAGGCAGATGGTGGATGTGCTACAAAAAAAGAATCATATGACATGTATACAATCACGGAAGATAAATGATGCAGCATAGTACTAAAATGTGGGACAAATATATAACTACAATGCTAATGATGATAAAGACTTACCAGGTTGTTGTGGCTGTGGCTGTGGATGGTTCAGAGACCCTATATAATACAGATATGCCATGTAATTTATATATCAAACAAATATGACAGATAATGTCACTACAACTACTAAAACTTACCTGATATGTCCTCCTCTGACTCCACTGCTGGTGGTGAGGGTCGAAATGCCAAGGTCATGTGAAAAGATAAGTGTACACAACTCAGTATTAGGCACTTACATAGCATAATTTAGCACTCTGCCTGAGGTATAACACAGCAAATTAGATAAACACATACCAGATGTGGTGATGATAACATTCAGATTGCAGGTGTCCTATGCTGGTGAACAACACCACATTAGTCATGAAGGGCACAGATGTAATTATCAATAGTGAAGTGTAGCAACCATATAGACTGCTTTAACAGGTGTACCCTCCCTGGTTGAGGAGTGTATCATCTGATGTAAAGTGGATCCTGTATTATAAAATGACACACAAACAACAACAACATGAGTATAATCCTCAGTCATAACAGTAGGCAAAGGCACACAACTGTGGATCAACAAACACAATATAGAAATACTTACCTGACAACTAGTGCACATGTTGTGCAGATATACCGGCCTAAGGAACAAGCCAACATTAATATCATAGCTCACATGTGTGCTAAACAGTGCTGCACTATGGCAACAATATGAGCAACTTTACGAGGTCTATCTATGCTTGATGCTTCATGGCCCCATGTCTTGCACTGATGTATTTCTAGGTTAAAATGGCACACAAAGAAAAATGTGAGTATAGTCCACAATAATAACAGGAGACAGAGCCACACAACAACTATAGATCAAACTTGCAGGATATGGAGACACTTAAGTGACATGTGTTGCTGCTGTTCTGATGTTAATGGGCTTATGCAATTGTAAAACACATCACACATGTTGCTGACAGTGTTATGTATGTACTGTCTTTGTAAGATAATATGGTATAACACTTACATTGTGCATCCACATCAAGTGTGCTATCATGTCCATGGTATAGTTCTGCTGCTGTAACATAAATGTAACATTATGGTAAGAATTAAGAACTAATGTCCTTCAATGACAATTAACATATGCAGTGTTTGTGAACACTGGAATACCAATACATCCTGGAGCATCTGCCTCAATACCTCCCCTGGGAATCTGATGATCCCTGCAGGTGGTATGATGGAAGGCCAGGAACATCATCTCATCCAGGGGAGGAAATAGTAGCCCCACTCCAGTGTCATTCCTTGCCCTCTCATAGCAGTGGCGTGTGTTGTCTGCATGCAGAATCACGTCAGAGCAACATCATCAGCAGTCCTTCTTGGATCTGTTTTGACCACCCATGACATTTATTGTGCACGTCAGATTTGTCTATACTTGATTTCTCCACACAGTACTGACTGTCCATCCAGGCAGGTTGCGGACATGCTGGCACAGAGCCTCTATTATTATTTCATTTTTCCTGTGTGTGAAATTGTTTTTCCTATTTCTGTTCCACATCTGGAAAACAGAATGATATAAAAGATCACCTACTGACATGACAGTGTTAAAAGCATATGTCAAATTAATGTCTTATCTCTTGTTTATAGTGCATAGCTATGCAAAACAATCCATACCATGTATATCATTATTATGTACATATAACCTGAAGGAATATTCAAAACACCTCTGAATAGCTAATTCATATGCTCTAACATCATCAGCATACATGTGCACAGTTATCAATCCATTCAACAAGTTTGTAAAGGTCATATATGCAGAGGTCAAATTTGAACCCATGTTAGTGGTATAACAAATAAGGGCCAAATGCATAACCAATGTGCCATGACTTCAGTACTGTAAGAGTGGTGTTGCCACAGTTACATGCACATCCGAACACTGATAAGACTTCTAACTCAAGAATGTAGGATGCATCTCAGATATTATCAGTCATTGACAGATCATCATCATCTCCTTTCAGCTTATCCCGGTTAGGGGTCACCACAGCGGAATAACAGTCCACAGAACGATTGGCAGTGGAGTTTTACAGTGTCAAATTGCCAGCTTGGTGCCCAACCTTCCACAGAAGGTGCACACATGCACACACTCACACATAGACAGCATCACAAATGTAACTATCATGATATGGTACACAACATAGCTACTGAAATTTATATAGAAACAGGGCAGTATAACATTGGTGTATGAAAATGACCTGTTATACAGTCATGACTACAGATCACCACATGAAACAACATAAGTGTTAAGCCATCTTAATGTTGTCTATATCCCATTGAATGTAATCACAACTACTATATGATTAAGTATCAGAGAGTATCTGTAAATCAGTCCCTGAAAATAAAACCTGTGGACAGCCCTATATGTCATTGGTCTCCACAAACATGCTTCAGACATTTACTGGTTATTCTGCAATAACTACAAATATATGTTGATTCTGTCCATATCTGTAGTTCACCGGGACTGGTTTGTATGTAGTCATAGAAATGCATATGGGGAAAACCTTGCCACTGCTGGCTGTGAACCCATATGCATGCATTTTGTCAAAGTCTATCCCCTCCTTTATGTAACAGACAGATTGCAATGCAGAGACATTCAAGCAACATATGCATGAAAATATCTTTCAGTTGTTTTATGCAGAGTAACATGATCATGTGTATGTGGTAGTAGCACTGTATTTCACCACAGTAATGCAAGCATGTGACAGCTTACATTTGGAAGCTAGCTCTGACTCAGCTATGTTCCAGAGTAAGGAGAGCTAAGCTCACTCAGCTTTTAAGTACCATTTACACCATACATAATTAATGAGGTTCATTAGCATTCAATAGTTTGGAATCTCATCAGTGAATATCTGTGTAAGTTCTCAAATCTCTGTGCATTAACCAATATCTCAGCATGTAGAATGTTCAGCACAACTGCCCATTAGGTATCAGTAAACAAGAATATCTGTAACATGTGCCCAATCAACTCCAATAGTCTGCCGCCATCCTATATGCGCCACCTTTAAAATGTAATATTGATACACATTCTTATCATATCATTGCTACCTGCAAACTGAGTGGGACCTCAGTTAGCCCTTTTTGGCAGGTGTTTTAAAGAAGACTTCAAGAACCATACCGCGGATGTCAACTGAGAGGAAACTTTGGGGAGTCTGGGCACTGAACTGAACAGATGACACAGATGCTTACTGTATGTGCTGGACATGAGCAGAGGATGCGAGCATGCTGAGGAACTTTACAATGATTGACACCTGGAAACAGATTATGAGGGAGCATAATGGATGAATTGGGATGTATCAGACTGGTGTGCAAGTCCACCTCAGGTATGATGACCTACATCAAAGGGATGAGGAGGATCTTCCCTGGTGGGTCTCTGAGGTCTGATGCCAGTCAGCAGATGCCTACAGTAAGTTGCATACTCCATACCTTAACACCTACATTATCATATATGTATGTAGTAAGCATATATGTTTGTGTGATGCATTGTGTTTCAAGTATATTCCATGGTTATCTGTATTAGTAATAGTAATTTACATGGAGGAAATGTCCTATTCATTAAAGTTAGTGTTTGCATGGCCACACATTCTGAGGTTATCCATATACATACTGGGTCAGTGTAATCATTATACAGAACTGTCAAGTATAACTGCATATTAATATGGACTTCAAACATACTAGTATCACTGCTATTTCATAATATCTGCTTTTAAAACATCTAACAAACAGTGGTAGCCCTTAGCTTAACTGGTTAACCAATATGGCAAAGTAGCTGTTGTTGCCTATGTGTGGGTTCTAATCCCAGTTTAGCCTTTTTTTGAAAAAAATTATTGTCAGCGATTCATATAATATTGGATATCACTTATGGAAGATGTGTATTTGTTTGGTAACTAATAGAGTACAGTACAGATTTTTACACATCTAGCATCGTTGTGGTGCATTGATGCATATACCATTTAGGTTGTGGATGACTACACATTTTTCTTTTTTTGCAAAGCTTCTACAGACATCATACAGTATACTTCTGCATGAGTGAATGCTGGCAATGCATACATTAGTAAACTGTAAAGCTTAAAATTCACAATAGTCTTTTATAATCCATGCCTTCTTGTATCAATCAGTTTAATGACTACAAGACCAATGCAGGTCATCACGGCTGAAATATGTGTGCGTCTTGCAAACAAAGTGCAAGTATAAGAAGTGTGGATTTGTAATACTTATACCATATTGTGGCTGTAGGATTAGCAATGTATGTGGGGACATTGACTGCTCTCTTACCTAATTTACATATGAAAGTTTGAATCCCACGGTTGTACAGTAATTCCTTTAATGGTTATTTATTTCTTTAAAGTACATACAAATGTCTTTTTGCAAAATATGACAGTTAAACTCAGTGTGCTAAC
This sequence comes from Protopterus annectens, assembly GCF_019279795.1. NCBI lineage: Eukaryota > Metazoa > Chordata > Ceratodontiformes > Protopteridae > Protopterus > Protopterus annectens. The sequence continues at coordinate 1,038,590,086 of NC_056746.1, forward strand.
ACATAATAGTTTTATACTGCTGATTAATCCACATTTCATCATTATTCCATAGACTTTTGCAACATTCAAAGAAGTGTGATGGCCATTAGCTGAAATTGTTAAGCAATAAGCAATATAAATGCTGTTTACTATGTGTGGGTTTAAGTCTCTTTTGGGTGATATCTTGGCAGGTATGCATTTCCTATTTCACAACAAATATGGAAGATCTATAGTTGCTTGGTAAGTTATACATTAGAGATTTTAAACATTTAACATGGACATGGTGTGTTTATTCCTATACCACTTAGGCTGAGGATGACTACAAATATCTCCATTATCCACAAAGCTTTTAGAAACATAATGTAGGAAACGTCTGTTAATAATGATATATGTGTGTATGCTGGGTAATACGAGTGCTTCGTCTACAGTTTAAATTGCACAACACTCTGTTATAATCCATTACTTCTTTTCATTGAGTACTGTCCAACTGAATTTACGTGTGTATGTTTGAATCCCGCAGATGAACAGTAACTCTTTTAAAGGCTACTTATGTGTTTCAACTGCAGACAAATATTTTCCTGCAAACTACAATAGTTGAAAACCTGAAGTGTTATAGCTGAGGGGTATTGCTGTAAACAATATGATAAAATGCAGTCATGATTGTGAAGATTTGTTACTTGAAACCCACTGCACACATGTACATCATTGGTCATACTGAATATTATTTTACAGGCAAGCCTGATTTGCATGACGTGTTATGAAAGGTAATTTCACTTCTTAGTCATTTATATTACGGATGTCAGCAGTTTACATCTCACAATGTATTTTGGATAAATTATGTACAATGTGATGTTAAATGTGTATAGCAGCCTATGTAGTGCACATGAATGCACTTGTAAATCTTTTACTTGTTATGTAATATACACACACAACTTCATGTTTGTCTAGTATACATCTATACGAGTCCATACAAAATGACAAACACGTGGACCTACACATATAGGTCAATCTACTGACTGATATATATCTGCCTATGGAGATATACATATGTATTAAATTTTATTCATGCATACATAACATACAGGGAAATTGCAATGTTGTGGTATAATTCATCATATACAAGTATACACAATTTTTTTAATTATGATCTAACACCGCAATAAGTTCAGCATACAATAACTGTCTACATATGCAGGTCATTTGCCACAATTATTAGTTATATCTGTGCACTTACAGAATGTCATGTTAGATGGCACACCGGTTAGTTTGCGTAATGCTTTGACACGACTGATTGTGATTTCCTGTATATTCATAGATGTAAATTGTTTGACTTCTATCAAGTCATGCATTTGCAGCAAAGATGAATTCGTTAGAAAGGTAGAGTTCTGCTTTGTAGTGTCAACATACGTAACAGTTGTAGGTTTGAATCTAGCTTTCTGCTGTTTGTCTGCAGTAATTCTCATCGGTGTGTAGTATTGAGAATGAATCATCAAGGACTGAATATACAAAATATGACATTGTATGGCAATACTTGATTACACGTAGCAAATTTTTTCACTGTTCTTTTCTTGTACGTAGAGTACACAGAAGTCATTATTTACTGAACTTAAGCAATCCTTCTGTTGCTGTAATGCATCATCTTTTTCTGTTTACAATTGTTGAAGATTGGGCTTTGTGCATAGAGTGTATGCAAAGGCTTGAGGAACAGTGGAGTGAGAGAGGTTTGTGTAATTACTCTCCACCTTTATATTTTAAATCTTCAGATTTAGGTGTGTTGTCTAATGACATTCAGACATGCTAATGTTATGTCAGACTTCCCACAATGCATCTGTAAGGTGTGTGAAACATGTAGTGATCTATTGTGAATAACATTAATGTTATATAAACATTAGTGTTTATATAATTTTAAGTGGAAGTTATCTTATATATTATCAACAGGTTTTTATTACACTGATGTTATATATTGTTTGCTGACACAAACAAAATGAAAGGCATCTGTGTTCAACTGGCACATAAGCTGGTAGTAGTAGACGTCTCTCTCTCTTTCTCTCAAGGACATCTGTGTTCAACTGTTATATAAGCAGTTAGTTGTAGACTTGTCTCTCTCTCTCTCTCAGACATCTGTGTTCAACTGTTATATAAGCAGTTAGTAGTAGACTTGTCTCTTTCTCTCTCTCAGACATCTGTGTTCAACTGGTATATAAGCAGTTAGTAGTAAACTTGTATCTTCCCCCCCACCACCATTATTGGCATGTACTTTTTGAAGTTCTATTTCTCTTGTAATGCTATATAACTGCACCATAGTTTGTTAAACACAATATTGCATAGCATTTCCTGTTATTGGTGTGCCCCAGGCCAGTCCTAGTTTTATTCTGACTGAGGTGTTGTATAGTATATTAATGATCTTCATTACATTTTTTTTAACTCTGTAAGTTTATATGTAAGCATAATAGAATGCAGTCAGTGACCATGATCCATTTGTTGGGGGACAGTCATGTATGTGTGTCATATACATAATTTCTACTTATTATATGTTAACACTGTGCTTATGACTATGTTTGGTTGTTTGAAAGCTTTCAAATTCCATTCTGATTATAGGTTCATAGGTTCATAGGTTCATAGGTAGGTACTAGGCTATCTGCTCAAAGGCATTTATAAGCCTAGCCAGAATGTGTTGGCTTTCGCCGCCCCCTTAGATTAGTTCCCTGTGCCTCTGTCCAGCAGAGCCACTGAAGTGATCCCCGTGGTAAACTTTCTGTTTCCCATCCATTCGTTAAGATTTCTCTTGAGGAGTGTTAGCGAGGAGCTCTGCCTAATGTAGATTGGAATCTTGTTCCAAAGCATGGGAAGTCTCTGTGACAGGAATCTATCCCTCCAGCACATTCTATTTATTGTGGTGAGGTTTAGATCCCTAAAGTGTCTGGCTTGAGGGGATAAGGTTTTCTTTAGGTGGAGCATGTCCATCAGTTCTGGATTGGACATGGCCTTGTATGTCAGGCAGAGATCACCTCCGAGTAGGCGGTATGCAAATGAGTACAGCTGGAGTTTCTTCAGTCGAGCTGCATAGGGCATCTGTTTGAGGCCAGTGATCCTCTTGGTGAGGTACTTCTGTGGTCTTTCCAGCTGTTGCAGGTGTCTTGTAAGGTACATCCCAAATGGGGCATTGTACTCTATGATGGGTCTGATGAGTGATGAGTAGAGGGGCACAATGACCTCTTTTGATCTGGATGTGAACCTTTTTGTGATTTTGTGGGCCACATAGAAGGATTTTCTAACCACTTTGGCAATGTGATTATCAAAGGTGAGATTACTATCTACTTGGGTCCCCAGATCCCTTATTACGTCTTCTGTATTTAGGGGACTACCACCTATGTGATAGTTTGTGGGTACTTTGTTTTTTCCAAAGGGGATGACTATGCACTTTTTGGCATTTAGCTTGAGGCCATGAGTTTGATACCAGGTATCTGTCTCAGTGAGACCCTTTTGGAGGATGTCTGTGTCAGCCAGAGAGTCAATTATAGCCCCTAGTTTGTAGTTGTCTGTGAACTTGGTCAGCCATAGTCCTCCTGTGCTTGTCTGTACCTCTGAGAAGTATATGCCGAATAGGAGGGGTCCTAGGACTGAGCCCTGGGGAAAGCCACTTGTAACTGGTTTAGAGTCATACCTAGCTCCTGCAACTCTCACCATGTGGGTTCTGTCCGTGAGCCAGTTGGCAACCCATCTTGTGATGTAGAGGTTTATGTTCAGGCTGGTGAGCTTGTCTATAATACCAGAATGGGGAGTGGTGTTGAAGGCCTTTGTGAGGTCTAGGTAGGCTGTGTGTACTACCTTTTCCTCTTCTATAGCCTTGGTAACTGTCTCAAAGAAGTCCACCAGGTTTAGGAGGCATGATCTGCCCTTAACAAAGCCGAACTGGGTAGGGTCCAGTGTTTGGAGGTTCCCAATGTCTCTGTTAAATAGTTCCATGATGATGCGCTCCATAGCCTGGCAGACCAATCTAGTCAGGCTTATAGGGCAATAGTTCCCGGGGTCTGTTGAAGCTCCACCTTTGTGGAGCGGAATAAGCATTGCTGTGCACCACTCCATAAGTACATAGCCTGTGGAGAGGCTAAGTTTGAACAGTGTGTTTGGGTGAGGGGTTAGTTCGTCTTTGAGCTCATGTAGGACGCAGCCTGGGACACCGTCTGGTCCCATTGATGCTGTGTTTTTGGCTTTGGAGAGGGCTGTTTTAACCTGAGTGTCTGTGAGTTTAGGGACTCTACATTCTTCTGGTATGGTTATGGGCCCTTTTGGGGGTGAGAGAGGTGTGAAGTTTGCGCTGATCCTGTCTGCCAGGATGTTGGCAATATCAGTCGGTTCAGTGTATTTTGTTCCATTCTGCACTAACTCAGAGCAGATCTGAGCATTGCCACTTAGATTCTTGACATAGCTAAAAAATGCCTTGTGGTTATCTTTGGAGTTCTTGGCAATTTTTCTTTCTAAGCTCGCCTTGGATGATTTTATGAGGGATCGTAGTTTCTTGCTGATACTGATCAGGGATGTCTTCCCTTCTTTGGATTTTACTCTTTTCTGTACTAGTTTCCTCCTTCTATTGTATGACTTGTTTGTAGCAGGAGTCCACCAAACTGGTTTCCTTTTCTTGGAGGAGTGAGTCTTGGTTTTGCTTGGGATAGCACGATCCATGCATTCTTGTAGGTGCCTGTAGAATGCATTAGTAAAGGATTTTTCAGCTTGGACAGCATTATCCTTTAGCATGGGGGCTTTGAAACTTTCCATCTCGGTCTTAAGTAATATGAAGTTTGCTTTTCAAAAGTTTTTCACAGTGGTTCCCTTGTCTGGGGGTGGGGGCAGAATGTGGATATCCAAAGTTATTTGTTTATGGTCAGATCTAACCAGCAAGGGGTTGACCTCTGGTGTGGAACACCAGTCGCCCATGTTGGTGATGACCAGGTCCAATATGTTTTCACCTCTGGCGGGAGTGTTGACCAGTTGAACCAGAGCATTTGAGTTTATAAATTCTAGGAAATGTTGGGCAAGGGAGTTAGTACTTGAGTAGTTCTCCCAGTTAATGTTTGGGTAATTGAAATCACCCAATATTAGGGTGTTTGGTAGGACCTTTATGTTTCACAGTGTTTCCAGAAATGTGGAATGGGGGTCCTGGGACATGATGGGTGATCTGTAGCAAGCTACAATTTGAATTGCAGTTTTGCCCATTGTTAGTTGCATGTGGATGATCTCTGAAGCATCGTGCTGTGCCACTAACCTGGAGGTGTGGGTATCCTTGATGAATATGGATATGCCCCCGCCTTTTGTATTTCGGTTCAGGTTCTGTGGCCAAAATGTATGGTATGAGTTGTAGCCTAGTAGTGCTGGGGTGCTCTCTAGAGCCTTAAACCAGGTTTCTGTTACTGCACATATATTGATTTTCTCCATACTGAGGAGTGCCTCGAGTGCATGCATTTTGAGTTTTAGACTTCTGGCATTGAATAGCATTACCCTCAGTTTTTTGTTACTTGTGCTATTTACGGCGGTGGGTTTGTCTTTTGAGCCTTGCCTAAAAAAGGCACTATTGGGGTGGCAAGAGCCTTGGCCAGTATTCAAAAGCCTAAGGGTGACAGGTGCAAGCCGTCTCTAGTGAAGCAGCGTGGCTTGTCGATAATGTCATCCCAGGCAGATAAACTTACTAAGCTGGGCATTAATTCCTACGTCACTTGATGGGTTGCCAACTGGCTTACTGACAGAACCCAGACTGTAAAAGTAGCCAACTCCAAATCCAGCTCCAGACAAGTGGAGTACCTCAGGGTTCAGTCCTGGGGCCGCTCTTGTTTGGCATCTACTTCTCTGAAGTACAGGCCAACACTAAGGGACTCTGGCTAACAAAGTTCGCAGATGACTGCAAACTGGGAGCCATTATTGAATCCCCAAATGATGTGGATATTCTACAAAAGGGCCTTACAGAAACAGATGCTTGGTGGTAGAGCCATTGGCTCAAGCTCAATGCCAAGAAATGTATAGTTATCCTCTTTGGGAAAAAACATGTACCCATAAATTACCACATAGGTGGCAGTACACTAAACACCAAAAGTGTGATACGAGACTTAGGGACACAGTTGGACAGTGGTCTCACCTTCGATAACCACATCACCCCAACAGTCAGGAAGTCCTTCTATGTGGCACACCTCATCACTAAGGGCTTTTCATCCAGAAAAAAAGGTCATTGTCCCACTGTACTCATCCCTCATTAGACCCATTATAGAATACAATGCCCCATTTGGTATGCACCTCTCAAGACATCTGCAACAACTGGAAAGGCCACAGAAATACCTCACTAAAAGAATCACAGGCCTAAAGCAGATGCCCTATGCTGACCATCTGAAAAAACTCCACCTATACTCTGTCGCATATTGTCTATTCAGAGGTGATCTCTGCTTAACATACAAGGCCATGTCAAACCCAGAGCTGTTGGACATGCTACACTTATAGAAATCCCAATCCCTCAGAGACACACACTCCAGGGATCTAAATCTTGTCATCACAATGAACAAAACATGGTGGAGGGATAGGTTCCTGACCCAGAGACTCCCCAGACTCTGGAATAGACTGCCGATACATGTCAAGCAGAGCACCTCTTTGGCCCTCTTCAGAAGGAACCTTGATAACTGGATGGGAGATAGGAAATTCACTCCGAGAATTATGTCAGTTGCTCTGCTAGACAGGGGTCCAGGGAGGTAAATACTGTGGGAAGAAATAGCCAGGGAATTGTTATAGCTGGGCTTGTATAGGCCCTAGTGCCGATAGCCTAGTACCAACCTAGGAACATATAAAATAGCTTAGAATTACACAGTACTAGTAAGCTACAAGTTCAGTTTTCAATAGTAATAGGCTGATGTGTACTAAGCAGAGAAGTAGTATATGTTCATTATGTTTGCTAGATCAATGAGGGGGTGAGAGCAAAGAGAGTAGAAGGGGCTATGGGATCTAGTTGGGATTTGGGCACGGACAGAGCTAGTGAATATTTAGGTGCGATTTAAGTGCAGTCTTGAAGTGACTGCTGGAAGTTTGGATAGTGATGGCTGGGGGGAGGTTGTTCCAAACTTGGATATGGCACAGGAGAATATGGCTTCTCCTGCTGAGTTTTTGGCTTTGGTGATTTGGAGGAGATTTTCGTTGCTGGATCATAGGGGTCTGGAGGAGTGGTACGGTTGGAGAAGTGTTTGAAGTGATGGGATTTTGAGTAGGTGGTTTACAAGTTTATGGGCAAAGGAGAGTTGACTCAGGTGAAAGAGTTGTGGGAGCGTGAGCCAGTCTAGTTGTCTAAGGGAGACACAGTGGTGGCTGCGGTAGGGAGCACCAGTGGCAAATTTTGTGGTTTTGCTGTAGCATGTCTCTAGTTTGTTTAATTCTGATTGTCTAAGATTAGTAAGTGTGGGAGATGCATAGAGTAAGGTGGTGATTAGTTGGGAATTGGCAACAGAGATTCTAGCAGTTTTGGTGAGGTATTGATTGTTTCTATATAAGGAACCAAGTTTTTTTGTGTACTTTTTGTACTGTGAGAGATATGTAGGTATCAAATTTGAGATTGTTGTCTATCTCCACACCGAGTAGTTTGGTGTGAGCTGATGGAGAGATGGAGGTATTATCTTTGGCAGATATATTGAAATGGGGGGAGTTTGGGGTAGTTTTGGATGGTTGGAAGATGAGTAGTTTGATCTTTTTGGGGTTAAGTACATGCTGGGAGTTAGATAACCAGTTTTCTATGGATGAGAATGAGTCTTGTGTGATCTGTTGGAGTTCTGGTAAGGTGGGGGCAGAGCAGATGAGGGTGGAATAGTCAGCGTACTGAATGAGAGATGCTTGTTTGGTGGCAGTGTGCAGGTTGTTAGTAAAAAGGGAGAATAGAAGGGGACCGAGGATGGATCCTTGAGGGATGCCTAGGGTAACTGGTAGACAAGGGGAGAGGTCATTTTCCCAGACAACTGATTGCTGGTGGTCATGGAGGTAGCTGTGGAACCAGTTGGTGGCTGGTTTGGAGAAAGAAAGTTGGAGAGAGTGGAGAGTAGTAGTTCATGTGAAACAATGTCGAAGGCCTTAGATAGATCTAGAAATACTGTAGAACCAGAAAGGTAAAAACAAACCACGAAGTGTAGACAATCTGGCAGATTAGGTTCCAACAAGTACAAAATCCAAAACACGATAGTATAAAACAAAAGTTTTAATGTAGAAAAAAGTATAAAATATGTAAGCCCTTTCATTTAAAACAGTGTAAATGTCATCAGATAAAGGTGTAGGACACAGCAAACATTTAAATAATACTAAAATGCATCTGATTGGGCACAGGAAAACAATTAGCAATAATCTGACATGAAAAATTAACCCTGTAGTCTTAAAATTCATACTGTTGCAATATATGTTAAAAGTGCAATATTTAAAAACATTATATTTGAATCAGAAAGCCTAATCAAATAAAATATTGTTTTGACACACTAAAATTCTAGTGTTTCTACTTTGAATATTGGTGTTTATGAAGGTGTTATTAACAAATTAATCCAAAAAACAACCAAAAAGCGTGTTTTATATACTTTGCTTTAAGCAATTTTCTTTCTTTCTAGGGCCTTAAGCTTTAAGACAGGAGAGATCGAAGTCCTGTCATTAATGCCAGGCCATTTATCTGCATGTAGCAAAATCTGCCACCTAAGTTCCTTTAGTTCTAATTGTACTCCCCAAGATTTTTTGTCACTGATGTCAACATGGTCTATGGCCATGAACTTAAAATTATGATCTGTGTTCTCATGAATATGCCTAGCTAGAGCATTATTTAAGTTGATCTTTCTAATAGCATAGTCATGCTCGTAAATCCTATTGGCAAACTTTCTCTCCGTTTTTCCTATATAAAAAACAGGACAATGGTCACATGTAGCCATATAGACCACTGCCTTTGAAGAACAATTGTATCTTCCCTTGATGTTATATTCAATGTTGTTTATAGTAAACGTTGCTCCAGGTTTAAGCTTGTGACACCAATTACATGGACCACACTTGTGGGTACCTGGACAGCCTGTCATATTCTGAACTTGTCTATTTTTAAGAAGATCTTTTAAGTTCTTCCCTTTCCTATAGGTGATTATAGGTTTAACACCTAGGTGAGATCTAATACATGTGTCTTCCATTACAATGTCCCAATTCTTGTTAAAAATCCATCTTAAATTAGGAGAATCAGAACTATATGTGATGATCAAGGATTTAAGGAAAGGAATTTCTTGCTCAACTGGTATTTTAATATCTCTACCTACCAGGTTGCTATCTGGAGTGTGGGTACCTACAATGGGTTTAAAATGACCTGTTCTTTTTTCAATTACCTCATTTATAAGTTCATTAAGTAAATCTACTGGGTATGCTCTCATGAGGAACATGGATTTCAAATTTGCACACTCTAATTTAAAATCCACCTCCCCGAGATCATGCAGGCAGCTCAAACAAGCTGCTCTTTAACCACTGACCCCTTCTGATGTTTTGGGTGGCAACTAGTACAGTGCAGAAAATAATTTGAGTATGTGTGTTTTCTGTACATCCTGGTAGCATACCTTTCATTTGGGCTTGTCTTTGAACAAGTGGACATCCAAGTAGTCCATATGATCTAAATTAGTAACCCAAGTGAATTGTAAAAAAGAGGTTGTAGTGTTGAGATATTGTAAAAATTCATCTAACATTTCTGAAAAACCCTTCCAAATAAGGCTGATGTCATCCTGGTACCTATAATACATTTCGATGTAATAGTAGTAATGGGACTGAAGTATGAAAAATGCAGCTGAGGAGAATAAGCCATTGTTTCTGCGATGTAGGATGGTGTTAGTGAAAGAGACTAGGACAGTGGTCGTGCTGTGATATGGCCTGAAGCTATGTTGGGTATTAGAGAGGAGGTTATTGGTTAGGAGGTGGTTAGAGACCTGAGTGTTGACACATTTTTCTAGTATCTTGGAGAGGGGAAAGAGGATGGCGATGAGGTGGTAATTGGAGAGGTCGGTCAAGGGGTCATCTTTATGGAGGGGGATGATGTGGGATATTTTCCATAAAGAAGGTACATGGGATTCTGCTATAGAGTAGTTGACTGATATGGAAATAAGGTATGCGAGGACCTGTTTTTAGATATTCAGCAGGGAGGATGTCAGCTGCTAGTCTGGTAGGTTTGAGTTTTGTCCGCAGTCTTTTTATGAAGGAGGTGGGTACTGAAGAGAAGGAAAAAGCAGGGTTGGATGGACTGGTGTTTGGTGTGAGGGAAACTGGTGTAGGGAAGTGTTGTTTGATAAGAGATAGAGTGGTTTCTGTGAAATGTTTGTTGAAGGATTCAGCCATACTGCAGGAGGAGGGAGAGATAGATGGCTTGGGGGAGTTTACTTTGCCTGGATTGAGGATAGAGTTAATTGTGGACCAGAATTGTCTTGGGTTGTGGCTGGAAGAGTTTAGGGAGTTCTGATAGTAACGTGCTATGTCTATTTTTATTTGTTTTTTTACCTTATTACATAGTTCTAGGAAATATTGTCTATCAGAGGGTGTTTTTGTTAGGCGCCAGTGTACCCAAGCTTTGTCCCTGGTTTTCATTTGGTCCCTAGTGGTTTTCTGTAGCCAGGGGGAGTTTTTAGTTCTGACTTTGGTGTTTCTTAGGGAGGCATGGGTGTTAAGGATGTTGAGGAAGGTGCTGTTAAAGAAATGGATGGCTTCATCTAGGACGAGGTATTTTCGTGGTGACCAGTTTATTTTTTGGAAGCAGGAGATAAAGGAGTGGGAGTTGAAGTTTGCTTTATTTCAAATTTGCCTGTGGGTAATAGGTTTGATGTTGTTTATGTGATGCCTTAGCAGGAAGGTTGGGGAATGGTCACTGAGGTAGTCAGGTAGACAGCCTGTTAGGTAAGTGTGAGGATTTTTGTTGACTAGGATCCAGTCAAGAGTGGTGTGATTATTGGTATTTTAATTGATTTGGGTGGGGTGATTGTATTACTTATGAGAACTTGTGGAGATTTAGGTGAAGGGCTCAGTTGTTAGTATTGCAGGATAGCCAGTTAATATTAAAGTCTCCAAGGATGATAGTTTCTTGGGGTAGGGAGAGGTTGGCCCAGCTTAGGAGGTTTTCTAGGGGAGGTATATTTTGTCCTGGTGGGAAATAGCACCCTATGATGTTAATTGTTTTCTTTGGGTTAAGTTTGAGAGTGGTGTAAAGGATTTCTTCCTTGCCAAACTGGGGAACTGATTTGGTAAGACTCTGGATGTTGAGGTGGACTTTGTACAGTAGGGCTACACAACCTCCTTTCCTGGATAGTCTGTTTCTGTGGATGATGTTATATCCAGGAGGGAGTATTTCCTTACTTTTGATGTGAGGTCTGAGCCAGGTTTCTGTTAAGAGTAGAATGTCTGGGGAGTATAGGTTTACATTAGCATGGAGGTCTTAGATTTTGTTACAAATACTTCTGATGTTTAGAGACATAAAGAGGAGGTCAGTTGGCTTTTCATTGGTTGTGATTTGAGAGATGGGGTGGTTGTTGGGAGAGGGTTAGGGGTGGGGGTAGTGATGGAGGGGCCAGGGTTGGGGTGGATGTCCCCACTGAGGGCTAGTTTAGAGAGAGTTTTAAGAATATGTTTTATGTATGCAGTAAAATATCGGCCATATTTTAGGGATGGTTTGTGTTTAACTGTGGTGGGAGTGTGGTAGTTAGGTAGGTGAAGTGTGAGTAGGTTTTTAGTTGGAGAGGCTGTGAAGTTATAGAGTGAGTGTATGATGGGGGTAGGTGAGAGTGTGCAGTGAAATTGGTGGGGAGTTATTATTGTGGGAGTTTGGTATTAAGTAATATAGGCTAGAAGCGTACAGGTAAGGAGTAGGGTTACCTTCACTATTAGCATGATTGTTTTGGTGGAATGTTGGATGGGTTGTATGGAAGTTGGAGGGAGTGGTGTAATTGGTGGTTTAGTGTGGGAGTGGTCTTAGACTTCAGTAGTAATGTAGAAGCACTAGGGGTGGGTGGGAATAGGGGGCAGGGGAAGAAGCGGAGTGAGCATAGTGAACGGAGTGGGGCTTTAAACCTTAAGTAAGGAGTGGAGGTTAAGAGTGAAACTCTTGTTACACTATTTAATGCTGTGTTATAAAATAAATGCTTTTTATAGCCAATTGTTCTATTTTTTTTGGTTTATTTTCTTTTGCATGGAATTCTAAGTCTAGGAGGGCAGGAGAGAGTTGAGGGGGATTGGTAAAGATATATATGGGAGAGCTCGGTGTTGGCCTGATCAAGTGTGTGCTACCCTACAATTAAAAGGAATTGTAACACATACACCTTTCCCTTCTGTTGTAAGTTTTGTCTTCTTTTTTATTTACAAAAGACTATTTCCTCTAGGCAGAGATCCCGAAGTGCTTAACAGCAGGTCTTTGGTGGACAGGGATCGAGTACGTCTGGTAGTAGTTGAGGGAAACTGTGAGGGAGAGCAATAAGGAACAGAATTAGGGTAAGAGAGAAATGGCTAAAAATGGGCTAGGTAGAGCTAGTAACATCTATATTATATAGATAAGTCAGCAAGGTAGAGCTATTCAGTCACTAGTTATTTGCCTGTACCGCACTTTAAGCGGTGCATATGTATGCAAATAGCGATGTTGATCTGTACATGCATTTATGCTCTAAACACTATGAGAGGAGATGTATGCCTGTGTGACTTTAAAATACAGCACTATTACAGCTTCATCTAATTCAGTAACAGAAATGCAACCATTACAAACTTTAAGGAAATAGTGAGATTGAGCTGTACATGCGACTTTGCTCTAACACTGTTAAGAGGGTTGTAAGTCTATGTAGCTTTTAAAATATACCATGCTTTTTCTTATTCTTGCACAGGGAAATTACTGGATTAAAGATCTTAGATTGATTTAAGAGACAGCAAGTAAATGAAAAATTGAACATTGAATATTAATAGACTTTGTTTCTAGCAAATATGTGTATGCTCAGTAACAATTCTGCAGCTGGTCTTCATTTTTCCATGGGAACAATCTGATAAAGAGAAACTGGCTGCTAGGTTCTCATGTCTCCATAGAGACAATCTGATAAATGTAAACTGGCTACAGTCTGGTGTAGAGTAATTGGCTGAGAAAAAAAAATAAAGAGAAATTGACTAGGAGATAATATTCTCTGAAAGCATTCAGGGGTTTTCCCAAAGTAGACAATGTTCTCTGAAAGCATTCAGGGGCTTTCCCAAGGTAGTTAATGTTCTCTGAAAACATTCAGGGGTTTTCCCAGCTGGGAGAGCTATAAAGATAAGACAAAACCAATCAGCACTTAGTAGAAGCACAGGCTGCACCATGCTTCTTGGCATGGAAGACATTTCTTTTAGGTTAACTCAAATCTGTGAGTGTGGCTATCAGTTTGGGACTTTTGTTCCTATTAAGTGGGTAAAACTTCAATATTTGAAAGTATATGTGTTTTTTGTGTTAGAATTAATAGGTTTTAGGGGAGATTGGGGGTGTGTTTGTTTTTGTATGAGGGCTTTCAATAAAACAAAAAAGTTTTATATTATGTAACATAGGCTCAAATGTATATGACAATAACCAACTGTATAAACGTTCAACCTACAAAACAGTGTATGCATGTAACACCAAAGCTGGAACTAGACATTTAACAAAAAAGTATTATACATAAAGGTAGGAATAATAACTTTTTAATACAATAATGCTTTCTTTAATGTATTTAAATATAAATGACCTTAGAGAGAAATACAAACAAGAAAGAGTAGTGAACTATATTAAAAATGTAGCGTGCAAATAGCTATATTACAGTAGACACACTTAGAACTGAATATCTGAATTTGCTAAAGAAAGGTTTTCAGGATGGTTATTCAGCAGAAAATCTGGGACAAAGAAAAAGATGAGTACTTATATTAATTGCAAGAGGAGTTCCAATAGTGATAGAAGAAGAAGAAGATAAAAAAGATAATAATCGCAGATTTGTAGGGTAAATGTCTACTGGCAAGGAAGGAGAATTACACTGGCATGTATTTACATTCCACCTAAAGCTGCTATAATAGAGTTTAAGAAAAGTCTGCTAGAAATAATCACACTTCAGCAAGGAATATTACTTATAGGTGGGACTAGAATTTGATTTGCAGCAGTGAAGATGTGTCTTGGGGGCCCTGAAGGGAAAATATAACAAAGGAGGGTAGATTTTTGAAGAAATTTATGAAAATGTTTGGCATGGAAGATGTGAATTCATTAATAGGAATTAGGAATGAATTTACATATTATTCCCCAAGATACAAAAACTAGGATAGGCTAGATGGAATTTACATTTCACAAGAACATATGCATGTAATTGAAGTTGTTGATATCCACGCAATAACAATTTCAGATCATGCTCCAATAATAACTAAAATAAAAACACAGGGTAATGAAATAAGAATGAGACATTGGCTCTTTCCCACCTATCTGTTGAAAAGAGAGGAATTTAAGGAATGGATAGAAATTTCTTCTGAAAATATAGCTTTGGAGTGGGATAAAATTAAGATGGAGTTTAAAACAGGGTGGAAATAAAAGAACGGGAGCTATGGTTATGAAGGAACAAAAATTATTTAGAGGGACTGGCAAATGTTAAAGTATTGCAGAATGGGGGAATCTCACAGAACAAGAAGAGGATCAACTGCAGAATGCTAGGTAGAAAATAAGGGATTACCTTGATAATATGCACAAGCTTAGAAAGATTGCTGTTAAGCAATGTTTTTTGATAATAACACTAGAGCACAAAAACTTTTAGCACAAAAACTCAGGCAACAAAATGTAGAAAGGGATGTCACCAAACTTAGGGAGCCTATAGTAAAGCAGGTAACAAGAGGTCCTGTAGAGGTATTAAAAATATTTTGGAAAGTCTATGAGAGTCTCTAATAAAACAGAGAAATATGAAAATTAAGAAAAGATACAAATGGAAATGTTTATGGAAGAATTAAACATGCCAATGTTAGAGGTAGATGAGGCTCAATTACTAACAGGATAGGAGGAGATGAGATAAAACTTGTGATGTATAACCAATCTGCAGGAAAGTCCCCAAGAACAGATGGTATTCATGTGGAAGTTTGGAAGCTTGGAGGAAGAAAATGATAAAGACCTGGAAGGTTTTGTTTCACAGTATATTAAGAGAAGTGCCACCATCCTGGAAGAAAGCAGTGGTAGATGTAATACCTAAAGAGGTTAAGGATCCATCAGATCCAGCTTCATACAGAACCATTTTAATACTAAACCATGATTATAAAGTGTTCATGTCTATAATTGCTAAAAGAATGGCAAAAGTAATGCCAAAACTGATAGATATGGATCATTGTGGTTTTGTGGAGGGGAGGCAAACATTTGACAATATTAACAGAATAGTGATGATCCAGAGGGAAGCAGAATGTAAGAAAATACTATTGCTATTGGTGGGTCTTGATGCAGAGAAAGCATTTGACAGAGTAAGCTGGGACTTTTTGAGCAGGGCAATGGAAGCATTTACATTTCCTGAAAAAAATTATAATATTGATTATGGGAATATATGAGGGATCGGAGGCAAAAATTAAAGTGTGTGGGGTCCTTTCTGATAATTTCTGCTTGAGAAGAGGAGGTAGACAGGGGTGTCCTCTGTCCCCTTTATTATTTGCATTATATTTAGAACCATTGGCAAAAAAAATAAATAAGGGATTTAGAAATTCAAGGATATAATTGGTATGGTTGTCAAGAAAAGCTGGCTTTATTAGCAGATTATCTTATTTTGTACCTGACAAAACCAGAAAATGACATTACAGTGTTGTGGAACATTTTGAGACAGTTTCAGATCTTTTTGGGATACAAAATTAATGAAGCTAAAACAAAGGTAATACTGGTAAATTATATAGCCACACACTAACTGGTTCAGGAATATCCATATTTATGGGGACATGATAAAATGAAATATTTAGGAGTATGGATTAAAAATTATTCTAGTATGGCAGCTAAAGATATGTGGAAAGAGACTAAATAAAAGATAATACAAAAACTGAGACAAATGGAAGCTTTGTTATATGGATATGGATAGTAATATACAAGCAGTTAAAATGTTTTTAGTCCCTTTAGTCTTATACACAGGTCAGGCATATTTTTTATCAACCAGAGGAGAAATTGTAGGTAGCAATTAATAAAGAGCTGAACAACTTTATCTGGGAGGGGAAGACAGCAAGAGTCAAGTGGGATAAGATGATTCTTCCAGCAGAACAGGGAAAATTGGGATTACCCAATTTGAAGGGGTATTTCGGAGCTACACAGTTAAGACTCCTATACACAGCACAAGCAGAAAACTATAATTGGAAGTGGAAAGGGATGATGATGAAACACAAGGGAAGTTCAGGAAACAAGGAGACACTGGGATTTTGGATGCAGGCCTTTAAGGAGAATAACAATAATCATGCAGAATATTATATCCATAAAGTAGCAGAAGGTATTCTAAGAACTAAACCAGCACAGGAATGGAGAAAGGAGATTCTGCCAATAGGGATGACTGCAGTTAGGGATGCAGACAATTGGCAAGAGGGGGCCGAACTTTATTGGTGAAAACTGACAAAGGAACTAAGTTATTGGGAGCAAATAACTAGAGAGGGGAAAGATGATAAAATTGGAAGAAGCCAATCATTTATTTGAACTGCAGGTTAGAGATTGCCTTCCCTGTCAGAGACTTGATATCAGAGTATAGGCAAAGAGAAAGAAATAGGGATGGTCCCAAATGAAAGACCAGCACTGGTAGAGATTTTAATAGAATCTAGAAGAGAAGCTTTCATTAAAAATGAATAATTAGTGGAACATATACAATATTGCATGATAACTATAAGAATCAATCAGAGGAGGTTAGAAGGGACTGGGAAGAGAGATTGGATAAGCAATTCACGAAGAAACAATGGGAGGGTATACGTATGTCTCCCAAATATGGAGCAAAATCTAGAAGATTTAGGATTTTTGCCTGGAAATACTTATATAGATATTTTTATACCCCAAGTAGATTTCAGAGAATTTTTCCTCGAACAGACAATAAATGTTGGAAGTATGAGGAAGAAGAAAGAGGTAATTGTAAACATATTTTCTGGGAGTGCGGTGAATTGGTGGACTTTAAGGAGTCCATGTGTGATACAAATGTCAGAAATGCTGGGTGGGCAGATTGGTCTGACAAGGGATATGATTTTTCTAAGCTATGATACAAAATTCAAATTGCCCAGACATGGTAAGGCCTTGCTATGTTTAATAATGCTGGCTGCCAAAAAAAGCAATTACTAGAAAATGGAAATCAGAATCTAAACCAACTATACTGGAAGTAGTGAATATAATAACTGAGATAAAACAACTGGAATTGAGATCTTTAGAAAAGGGTAGACGCAAACTACACAGGAAAAAAAATGGGAATTGTGGGAACAATACATACAAGGGAGGAATGAGGCCTAAACGGCAGCAGGACTTAAATGAGCCATGTAATGTTTGAATGAGAAAGATTGGGTAGATTATAAGTGATGTATAATGTTTGCAACTGGGAATGTGTCAGCATGTTTTGTGATGTAAAATGCTTGTGACTAGGAATGTATCTGTGTGGTTTGTTTTCATTTATATAAATGTATGATTGCCTATGTAGTAAATGATGTTTTAATAAAGACACTTCTTGTTTAAAAAAGGCAGGAAATGAATAATTTATGTAATATTGCTTCAGTTATATGATGTATAGCAACATATGTGAAGTATAATGTTTGTTATGTTAATATAGCTTGATTATTTTTATATGAATGTAAATTTGCCTATGTCACAAGTGATAATTCAGTAAAGGAGTTTCAAAAAAACTTCCTTACTCAGGAATTCTGTACAAAGCCAAAAATAATGGGGTGGGAGGAGAGACAAAGGACCCAAAAAGGACATATTTTAAAAGTTTTTTTTATCTGTTGACTTGGCAAACTCATTGGAGAAGGTATCCCTTTTCAGGAGTTACCTAGGAGTACTGTCAGAGTAAGCAAATAGAGGTGGGCAGATTTAAACCCGGTATGTTAGACTCCTGGAAGCAGGTCATTAACATTCAAAGCCTAAACTGCCAATGACTCTAATTCACTTAAAAAGTGAACAGAGCAACAACAAGTGTTGCATGGACATGCATTTTCTGAACAACAAGAACTATGAAACTCTTAATGATTGACACTGACTGTAATCCTCAGTGATTTACCACAAAACAAAGTTAATGGAAGTCTGGAAGCTGGTGTAGATAATTAAAGCTTAAAACTCTTAATGAGCCGATTTCTTTGGTTAAAAGTACAGGATTTGATTTTTCTACCTCCATTTACGTACAGTGTGACTCTGAGGAAGTCACTTAACCAGACAGTGCTCTTCTAGTAAAAATGTATCTGCTGAATGATATGACTAGGATGCACTGACACACATTCCCACCCACATACACTCTAGTCACTGCACAACTGGGGCGCACTCAGATACACACACACACACACACACACACACACACACACACACACACACACACACACACACACACACACACACACACACACCTACAATCTAGTAACTGCATGACTGTGGTGCACTCACACAAACTCCCACTCATACATACACACACACACACACACACACACACACACACACACACTCTAGCAACTGCATGACTGGGGTGCACTTACACACACTCCTACCCATACATACACAGACACACACACACACACACACACACACACACACACACACACACACACACACACACACACACACACACACACACTCTAGCAACTGCATGACTGGGGTGCACTTACACACAATCCTACACACACACACACACACACACACACACACACACACACACACACACACACACACACACACACACACACACACACACACACACACACACACACACTCTAGTCTCAAAAATCATTACGTTCTCCAATATTCAGTTCTAAAAAAGAGCATGCTAACCATGCCTGCATTTTGAATTCTCCAAAAAGTCATCTGAGCAGGAAAAAGTGAAAAAAAAAAAAGATCCAAAATGGGCTTGTGCTTCCTACTCCAAAAGTCAGCTGAACAAGAAGCAGGAACAGCACAACACGCCACATGGGAGTAGATGGGGATTGTTTAAAAAAGACAGTGAGAGAAAAAGACTGTTTCTATTTTTGTAATATTCCAAGGACTAGGGCATTTACAGGGGTACATAGTTTTATAGCGGTACAAAATTTCTTTTAACTCCAATCTCTCACAAATATGACACCAATCCCCCCAAGCATAGGTATCGATGGACAGCTGAATCCAGGATTTGGTTAAATCTTTTGGCATTCTGGTTAAGCTGTATAAAAGTTCTCAACATCTTTTATTGCACCAGACCAATAACATCTTGCTATGATTCTAGCTTTAGTTTTGTCCATCCCTAAATGTTCTCCTCTGACATGTTTATGAGTCAGTTCCATTACATGTTTTATAAAAGGTTTTGGAATTAACAGTCAGTATAATATTTTTTTTGTCTTTGTTTACCCTGTACAGCACTTCATTCTTTCTTCAGCTCCAAATGTGGGTATGGGATAAGGGTGGTCTTTAACAATGTCAGGCTGCAGTTAGCCCCATTTTCACTATTGGACTATTTAGGCTGCAGAAAATGTAACTGTGCTCCCTCTGCCACAATATGTGGTATGTATATACAGTGTATCAAAATGATATTTTTGATGTTATCAAATAGCCAGTTATCATTCTTGTGAGTCAGTAAGAGAACAAGATGCAGTGCCTGCATTTTGTGTGGAGTAGATTTAACTCTTCAGTCCTTCACCTTTTATTTAGCCACTTCAGTCTTTACATTTATCTAACATTTTGCAGATTCATCAAATAAGTCCAATAAGATATTATTTGAAAACCCACATTTAACAAGAGAAGTTATTTCTACACCATCATTCACCACTTTGCAGCATCACCAACATTCCACAAATAGTCTTCTCCTACAAGCTGGAACCATCCATTACCAAGAATGCAAACAAAAGGCTGAATTTTCCCTAGCTGGACTGACTACCACCTCGTGTTTCCCCTGAAAATACTCTGTGCCTGATCAGACTAATGTGTCAACAAAAAGTAAATCAGAAAAAAATAAAGAAACAACAGTGGAACTTCCGTTTGGATGTCAGCTGTGAATCCGAATGTTTACTTATACATGTTTACTCAATTGTAGATGTTTGGGCTGAATGTAGATTTGTGAGAATATTCAATGCATACAATTGGCTTTGTATTAGGCAACATCAGGAAGCAGTGAATCATATGTCATAAATGTTTAACACTAGTACAGAAGACCTAGTTTCTGATTTGTCATAAATACTGCTGTTTTAGCATGGTGATCAAAATGTGTGAAGTGTCTTCCTAATAGATTTTTGAATAACCTAGGGAAGTAAGAGATAACACACACACTTAAATCCCTGAATTGCCAAACAGCATTTGTACATTCCACAGGGCAAGTGTAATGACTGAAATGCATTGAGACTGTAAATATAAACAAACACATGCACACATATACACACACACACACACACACACACACACACACACACACACACACACACACACACACACACACACACACACACACACGCACGCACACACATTTTTTTTCAAATATGCAAAATATTGGAAAGCTGATCCTGCTGCCTAAATGCACATGGTAACATGTGCTTGCATGTTGTGCTTACAGATTTCTTGTTGTTAGAGATGGCAGGGCTCCCCAGAGTCATGTTAAATCATTAGCTGTAATGATTTCATACTGAAGGGTGCTTTCTTGTTGAACTACAGCTCATCTGTGACTTCCCTGCTGAGAAGATCCTATGTCATTAAGATCTTTGCCTTGCACTCCCTAAATCATACCGACATTTGTCTGAGGCATACAGAAGAAAAGCTACAGGGCAAGCCCTGTGGGCATGTTGAGCTGTCGGTCATGTGGAAGTAACTGCAGAAACAGCTGAGCGGCACTGCAGATGCACATAAATGGCAAATGTGATGGTGAATGACATTCATTATTCTGCTATCACACAAAGTTTCATTATTTGTCTGGTCATTTTTATGAACTTCACTTCTGCTGTTCTCTGCGGAAAATAATGCTAGATCTGAGTAATGCTGTGTTAATAAACTTCAGTGAATGCTGTCCCCATCAGATTGCAAATCAGGATGCAGTTTACAATGTATGTTTTGTTTCCTGTTAGACAGGCCACAAAGTCTGTTAGCTGTCAAACTAGTTTTTATCAATAGTCATATTTTTGTAGGCATGTACTATACTAGTACAGATTATGTTTCATCTCTAGCAAGGAGCAGGGGGCATTAGAAGCCATTGCTTATAAGACTGGAATCCTAGATTCAAACAGGGTTATGAGGAGAGTGAAGCAGTGTTACACTTGGGTTTGACACCTCCTTTTTCAGAAAGAAGTGGCATCCTTGTCAAGTCGGAGCTGCTTTATCACATGACTCTCCTGAGATGCTTAGTATTTGTAACATACTTTCTGCTAACCACATGAAAACAGGAGAAAAATAGTCTCTAACTTACTGTGGATGTTTCTGTTAGTATATAAAGATGCATGATTCAGTCAGACCTGACAGAACTGTTATTTGTTTTGGATAACAGAACAGGTATGCTTGACAAGGTGCTTGCCAAGTTTTAGACATAACCACGGAGAGTTAAAGTTGAAAATACATGCAATTATACAGTGAGCGTGTATATATGTGTGTATATATAAGAAGTCAAACCAACAGAGAGAATAATGGAATGCAGGTCAGAAAAGGTCTATTATAACAACATGAGTAACAGCAGAGGTGAAAGCAGTATATTTAGCATAACAGCCTGTTGTAAAATATATTCATTTTCTGTGTGTACTTCATACTATGTTGTCCTTTGGAAAGTAAAAGACAATCTTAAAACCATTAGTTATATGTGATATATGTACTATGATATATGTATTTGGCTCTTCTTAATTTCACAATCCCTTTCTGATTGGAGCAGCTCTCTACATACACACACCCCTTATATTTACAGCTCTTTTTGATTTATTTGATATCTTTACTATGTTTTATTACCAGTCATAACCAACACTCATGTCATTACAATGCAATAAAAAGAAAACCATCAACAAAGCCATCCATTTCTAATAATAGGTAACCACCATAATAATATAATACTCTGATATATAATGATCTAATGTTAGACAAGTAAAAAGGAGTTGGTAGAAATGATAAGGACTATACATCAACATTTTGATTAAGAAGTGCAGTCAATTCTTTTGATATCTTAATGAAAAAAGTGATATAAATTGTCTTTTAATGGAACATGGTTTCATTCAGAAGTGGTCCCTATCAGGGACAGATTCACTTACTGGATAACTTGTGAAATCAATGCAGTTTTATTTTTTGCTCTCCATAAAGAATACCACAGTTGTCAATCATGTTCACTTATTTACATTCAATACAGTTATAACTATCTATCTATCTATCTATCTATCTATCTATCTATCTATCTATCTATCACACACACACACACACACACACACACACACACACACACACACACACACACACACACACACACACACACACACACACACACACACACACACACACACACACACACACACACACACACACACACACACACACACACACACACACACACACGCATATATTTTCAAGGTCATGAAAATGTTAATCCGTAATAAAGAAGCGAAATGATCAAACTCTGCCCTATACATGCTTCCATAGCATACCCCCCCCAAAAAAAAATAATTTTCTTATGTTTTTACCTAGGTTTGTCCTGCCATTTGCAGTCTGTTTCCGTCTCATTTTCTCCTCATGTGACTTAGTGCTTATTTATGTCATTTTCACTGGAAACATTACTATTATCTGACAAGCTAAAATGCCATGGAACCCTATGTCTCTGACCTTTCCTTAACAGTCATCTACTAGACACAACTATCCCTTGCCTATTATTAAAGTAGCCATAGCAAGAATTAATCTATCACCCAATAAATAACCTTTCCAGTTGCCATTACTCTGGTTCAACTTGCATTGCTAGGTATAATGTGACTGAGCTTTTTCCAGACCCCCCCCCCCTCCACCGTGATGAAAAAAATGTTTACTTTATGCACTGTTGACACTTAGAAAATAGCTTGAGTTACATAAGGAACACTTATATTGGCCTTTCTTATTGATTGACTCCAAGCTTTTGTTAGTTGACTATATCCTTGTTTAAGTGACCATACATTCACTCTGGTTTCTTGGATTTTGTATGTGTTTTTAGAAGACTTATTGATGCACAGTATCCCTGGTACCACTATGTAGTCAAATTAAATAGACTGGTTTTAGACCCATGACATCTTTGTTATATCCTTTTTTCTTCACTCATGCCCATTGACCATTAAACCTGTCTTTCTCCTACCCAATTGGACCCTATGCCACCTAAGGAGTGCTTTGGTGGAGTTGGAAGAGATGCCATCTTAGCAATCAAAGTATCATCTATGATATTTTATATCCCTTCTAAATCAAAAGCTGAAAAACTTGACTAACAATAAAATAACAACAGAGAGGGCCCAGTATATGCCATAAATGTATTTTTAAGTTCTTTCTTTCTATAATATACAATGGATTTCATCAGAAAAACATCACTTATGTTAAAGGACATTTAAATAGATCCAAACATTATTGCATGACCATCTTGTCCAAAGCAAATACATTTCTCCTTAAAAACATATTCCTACAACAAGAAAAAGTAAAATAATAAATTCCATGATCCACCCCTCTGGTTATAATCAACTTTTTCCAGTACAAAAAATAGAAAATATCGAGTAGAGAAAAGAACTAGTGTGTTTGTACAATGTGTTCATGTTTCTTTTCTTCGTTATGTCATACATATGCTCATCTACTCTGTATTTTATTTTGTATTCTGCTTTGCCAACATAAAACCCAGAACATTCTTGACATAAAGCTAAATATACAACATCTTGTGTAGTACAATTAAATTGCCCTGTAGTTTTAATAGTCTGTTTTCGAACACAGGAATATGTTTTTCAGGAGAAATATATTTTCATTGGGAGAGATAGTCATGTGAAAATGTCTTTTAACATGAGCAATGTTTTTCCAATGAAGTCCATTGTATATTACAGAATGAAAACACTTAAAAAATAAATTTACCATATATACTTGGTCTGCCCTTTTGTTGTTTTATTGCTAGTTGAGTTTTTCAGCTTTTGATTTAGTATGTTTTTGCTGCAGCCACTATGACATCTGGCAAAGTCTGAGGATCCCAGTCTATGTTTCACTGTGGTGAACTGCAAGAACCTAACTGTACCATGAGTAATCTCACCCTACTGATACAGCAGCTTATGCAATGGCTTACACATTCCATGGAAAGGAATACTAACAGTATGAATAATTATAATACTCAAGATGATGCGAATACACCACCAGGTCCAAGATCACAAACAATTTTGCAATGGAAAGATGTGATCTTGATTCATCATAGAATCATAAACCAATGGAAGCTGATTCTGGTTGTTTATATATATATATATATATATATATATATATATATATATATTCAAAATCTTAATGAATGGTACCACAAACAAATGAATTTATCTTTTCCAGCACAGAAGACAATTAGTTTTCTGAATAAACAACTACATGAGTTTGAGAACAAGTTGTTAACATTTGGGAGACAACAATTAGAAAATATTTATTTTATTGAGTCTATCAAAGTGAAATGGGTGCTGAAGGGCCTTCAGTCTTGGAAGTTTCTCACTGGATTGCAACACATTCCGCACTACATCAAGATCTATTACAATTATTTGATAGACATGACTGCGAGCTAATGGAACTTTTAATTAAACATAGCCAAATCTATATGGGCCAGCTTAGCGCCGAAATTTCAGCAGTGGAGAAATCCATAACACACAATTTATCATATTGTGAATACAAGAATCAACATTTAAATATTTTTAAGAAAGCTGACCGTGAATGTGATAACATCAAGGAGAAAAAAAAAAATGAAAAAATTTGAATGGGACCGTGTGAATTACTTCAAAGATAAGGCATACCCTGTAGCTCCTAATTCTCACAGTGAGCTTGATTTGGATCTGACTGATGGGCAGAATGGACAGTTATCCAAAAACATCCAGATGGAAGGAGAAAATGTGAATGAACTATCCTCTTTGGATTATCCTCCTGTTCAGTGTTCTGTCCAGCTGAAAAACAAGAGAAACAATTATTGCCCAGTACGAGTGGAAACATCTTCATGGCCTGTTCCCCTGTCTCCTCAGGTGAGTACATTTCCAAGGAGATGGAACCAACCGTCCAATGGAGAATAAGGCGGTGATTTTTTTAATCATGATTATGATTATGACATCAGTAATGACAATCCTTGTAGTATTATATCTGATAAAGCTGGTAATTTTAAGATATACAATTTCAGTTCTTATAATATAAACCAGTCACATGTTGAGCTTTTCAGCAAAGGTTTTTCCTTTGTACCAGCATAAAGAGCCAATATTACTGATATACTTAGGGAATTAAGACTATATGTTAGAAAATTGAAATTAAACATCATTTTTGGTTTTAATGCATCTGGTTACAATGTTCAAAGTGTATTAAGAACACCTAGTACATATTTTCCTCTGTTTCATCAGTCTTAAATAATTTCTAGCGGTCTGTGAAACTGATGTTCGATATATGTTGAAACATCAGCCAATGTTTAAATGGTGCAATTTGATTCTACAACAAAAGAAAATTGTAGAGCAAATCTGCTCATCTGGTAAATTAAGAATTATGAGACCAGACAAAGGGGGTGGACTTGTTATAATGGACAAATTTGATTATGTATAGATAATGCACAATATTTTGTTTGATGATGCATATAGTGAAACATCTTTAAATGAAGTACATGTATCATTTAAGAAAATTGATATACTATTGGACACTATGGTCATGCAAGGGCAGATTAGTACTGAAGACTACATATTTATTTATTAAGAAACTACTTATTCCCACAATTTTTGGTGTGCCTAAAATACATAAAAATGTTTATGATCCTCCCTTAGACCTATTGTGGATGCTGGTACCTCTAAAATGTATTTTATTGCAAGGTACTTTGACTAGCATTTAAAAATAGGGGTACAACAAATTGACTTTTTATGTAAAGATTCATAGGATTTTCTTATGAAATGCAACCAAGTGATAATATTGACAAGACTGCATCCATGACAAGATATAACAGTCTTTTTACAGTGATCCCACATAATGTTGCTTAGATTGCTTCACAGACTTTCTTAAAGATGCAATGCAGTTCCCTTAAGGTAAATTTAATACATATGTGAAATTGATGGAAATAGTGCTTAACAACAATTATATTTATTTTAAGGGCCAATATTTCCGACAACTTAAAGGCGTAGCCATGGGAGTAGCCTGTGGCCTACTGTTCACCAATATTTTAATGATACAATAGGAAAATAAATATATATTTGACAGCAAATTCACTTCATCATGCAGTCTATATACGTTTATTCTCTGGGTTGATGACAGAGGCAATGTTTCAGAATTTATTGATTGTATAAATCATACTACAAGCTTTCTTAATTTTACTTTTAATGTAGAGGAGCATAATATATCTTATTTAGATGGCTTGATTAAAAAGGATTATACTAGACAAACGTTCATTCCACAAATATATAGGAAATTAACATATTTTAATTCTTTCTTACATTATACCAGTTGCCATCCTTTAGATAAGAAAAGGGCAGTTATAAAAGGACAATTGGTTTGTGCAGCTCACATGATCTCATTGCATGATGACTTCATCATGGAGTGTCAATTACTGAGTGAGATGTTTGTTAACAGATGTTATCCTGTAAGCCTAATTAATACTGTTATGGATGAAGTCATCACAAAATGGAGAATAGGTTTTTTATCTTCCACTCTTATTTCATAACCATAATGTAAGGCAAATTGATCAAAAGGAAATAATTGTTAATGAAGATTTTCATATCTTAGATGTTACAAGCATGGTAGTGGGTATAAATCAGTGATCAAAATCAACTAACAATTATGATGTACCTTTTGTTACCACTTACACACTGGACAGTGAATGTATAGGTGAAATTATACATAAAAATTGGAATTTAATCACTACTAATATTCATTTAAGTAACCAACTGGGCAAAAACCCCAAATCACTTACTTCTTTTTCTTCTTCTTTCGGCTTTTCCCGGTTAGGGGTCGCCACAGCGGATCATCTGTCCGCTCATGATTGGCAGTGGAGTTGTACAGTGTCGAGTTACCAGCCCGGCGCCCAACCTTCCACAGAAGGCACACACACATGCACACACCCACACAACAGGGGTAAATGTTTTAAAAGCATCTTTGAAAATATTAAAGAGAAAAAATGTTTCATATATGAAGTCTAAATGTGGTTGCTGTAAGTATTGTAAACATATGTATGTAGGTAGGTCTGTTACTGTTCAACAACAGACTATTAAAACTACAGGAAAACTTAATTGTAATATGCAAGGTGTTGTATATTTAGCTTTATGTCAAGAATGTTCTTGATTTTATGTTGGAAAAACAAAATGGAAAATAAAAGAAAGAGTATGTGAGCATGTATATAACATAAAGAAGAAAAGAAACACAAACAAATTGTAGAAACATATTAGCTTTTTCCCTACTCATTATTTTCTGCTTTTTTATACTGGAAAAAAATTATTATAAACTGAGGGGTGGATCATGGAGCTTATTATTAGTGAAGAGAGAGTTACTGTAGCAGATGCATTTAAATGCCTCTGCGCCACCCACACTTAATGAAGCATTGTCTGTTACCTGTCTTTTTAAATTAAAAGCACATCAGAAATAAATTGTAATGTAATAGACAATAGTAATGATGTGGTTACTTATAGTTAATAAATATTGCTACATTTATTTTCTTTTTTTTTATTGTCGTAGGAATATGTTTTTAGCTGATAAATCACTGGAACCACCACGATGTAAAGTC
Organism: Protopterus annectens; assembly: GCF_019279795.1. Classification (NCBI taxonomy): domain Eukaryota; kingdom Metazoa; phylum Chordata; order Ceratodontiformes; family Protopteridae; genus Protopterus; species Protopterus annectens. Next base: position 1,038,618,102 of record NC_056746.1, read on the forward strand.
AAGCAAGTATAATTTAATACATAAAAGAACAAGCGCTTTCACGCACTTTAATAGTGCGCTTCATCAGGTTACAATATAGAGGGCTAATCCCTTTCCTTATATATGTTAGAGACTCCAATTAGCAAAGCAATTAAGCAATAAAATGAACAATTAAGCAAGTTAATAAGCTCCACAGGAAGCATCCCCATATAAGGCAGAGCAGAGATAAAACAGTGGCACCATTTACATCCATAGTAAATATAACAGCTCATATAGGTGGTGCACAGGATTTCAACCCCTAAAACTTCATCTAAAAACAAATTAACCCTATAAAAAGTTTAGCTCTAAACATTTTTCATAGTCAAATATAATAAGACATTAACCTAAAACAATTCAGACAAAATCTAACAATCTATAAAACACGATAAACATATAAACGAATAAATTCATAAAATCTTATGGTATGCCAAAAGGGAAAAGTGAGAGAAGAGGCAACAGGATAGAGAAACGAGGAAATGGGGAAAAGGGAAGAGGGGGGGTGTATGGAAGGAAGGGGGGAAGGGGGGGAGGGAAGGAAAGGGACGGGAGAGAAAGCAAATGGAAGAGGCAAGGGGAGGAAATAGTGCAAAAACGAAAAAGAAAGGGAGGTAAATATAAAAGTATCAAACAAGGAGAGAAAACAGAATGGACCAAAAAGGACCAAAAAAAGGGAAGAAAGCATACCATATTAAACTAACTCACTTAATTCGAGGACTTCAAAAAATGTCCTCTGACCACCAAACTCATTGTGTATGAACAAATAGGTGGATAATCAGGATGAATTCCTGAAAACATAAACCCAACTTTAGCCAACCTTTACAAAGTTATAAAAATTATAAAAGTGCAGGCCTAATACTAAGGGCTGAATTTAACCCAGGCTCTATATGGGCCCTAAGATTTAAAATCCACTTCAATTCATTCAGCTCAAGAGCCCCTACTGAATCACCTTCCCTTCTATTCGGATGTAGGATTTGCAAGACCCTAAATTTGAAGACATGGGCCGGATGTACTTGGCAATGTTTCGCCAAGGCATTGCTGATATTTGCTTTTCTTATGTCATATATGTGATTGTAGACTCGGTCTTTAAGTCTACGTGTGGTCATTCCCACATAGTAGGCCTCACAATCATCACAAGTGGCCAAATAAATGACATTTGCTGTGTCACAAGAAGCATAAAAACTCGGTTCAAAAGTCATCCCCAAATCTACACGTTCAAATCTCTGTACAGTTGAGATAAACTTACAGACACAGCATTTCCTACACGGGAAAGTTCCCTGCCTGAACCTAGACCTAATATCCAGGGGCTCAATCTTTATCTTTTCCCTGCACAACAATCTTTTTAAATTATAACAGTTATTATACCTAAAACTTGGCCTCTCTCCTACTAATTTCAAAAGGTCCCTATCCATAGTAAGTAATTTCCAGTTTCTAAAAATAATATCTTTAATGTATTTTATGTCATTTGTATATTTGATATCATAGTGGACCCTAGTTCTGTTGTTAGCTGAATGTCCACTGACAAACCCACTTTTAGTGGAGGCTTCATAATTCGAGGTAGTATTATTGCCACATTCCAAAATTAATTGAGGTGGATATCCCCTATCTAAAAAACCAGTTACCAGCCCGGCGCCCAACCTTCCACAGAAGGCACACACACATGCACACACCCACACAACAGGGGTAAATGTTTTAAAAGCATCTTTGAAAATATTAAAGAGAAAAAATGTTTCATATATGAAGTCTAAATGTGGTTGCTGTAAGTATTGTAAACATATGTATGTAGGTAGGTCTGTTACTGTTCAACAACAGACTATTAAAACTACAGGAAAACTTAATTGTAATATGCAAGGTGTTGTATATTTAGCTTTATGTCAAGAATGTTCTTGATTTTATGTTGGAAAAACAAAATGGAAAATAAAAGAAAGAGTATGTGAGCATGTATATAACATAAAGAAGAAAAGAAACACAAACAAATTGTAGAAACATATTAGCTTTTTCCCTACTCATTATTTTCTGCTTTTTTATACTGGAAAAAAATTATTATAAACTGAGGGGTGGATCATGGAGCTTATTATTAGTGAAGAGAGAGTTACTGTAGCAGATGCATTTAAATGCCTCTGCGCCACCCACACTTAATGAAGCATTGTCTGTTACCTGTCTTTTTAAATTAAAAGCACATCAGAAATAAATTGTAATGTAATAGACAATAGTAATGATGTGGTTACTTATAGTTAATAAATATTGCTACATTTATTTTCTTTTTTTTTATTGTCGTAGGAATATGTTTTTAAGGAGAAGTGTATTTTCATTAGATGAGATGGTCATGTGACAATGCATTCAATCTATTTAAATGTCTTTTAACATGAGTGATGTTTTTCTGATGATGTCCATTATATATTATAGGATAAAAGCACTTAAAAAAATTTATAATGTATACTGGGTCCTCTCTTTTGTTGTTTTAATGTTCTATAACCTTAGCGTTCATGTGGCATCTGTCAGGGATGGCAAAATACTAACCTTAAAAATAAGTGATTCCATGTATAAGTGACACAACTATAGCATATGTTACTTGGAGTGCAGGCCTCTGACTTGGGGCAATAGCTGCTGGCATTTTCTGCTATGTCACTCAGTCTCCACTTGGTGGCAGTACAACAAATCTTACTGCTTTCCATTCCCCAAGATTGGGAGAGCCTGCATTGGCTGATCACTCTTATCTCGAAAGTTGGCTTCTACTGTGCCCAGGTCGCTAGTCAGTCATAGATAATGGGCGTCATATTCAGAACTTTCTCTCTCTATCCCATGTGCCTGGCCAGACAAATGGCATCTTAGCAATAGGAAGCAAACTATTTGTTTACATGATGAAATGAAGGCTATCTGTTATACTGCTGTACTAATGTAAAAAGGCATGTTGTGCTGCACACCAATAATTTATGCAGTATAGGATAACTGCTGACTCCCTGTACGCCCACCAGATTCCAAAACACAACAGGTGTGCCCAATGAAAATAACTTGTGACAGTACTGTGCCAACTATTCTATGAAAGCACTCAGCAGGGGCCATAGATACTAACTATTTAGACCTCAGAGCTAATATGAATTTCCTGAAATTGCTGCAGATTCCACTGTATATTACTAAAAAACATTGCAAGCTACATTACTGCAATGTAGCAGGCTGAGGATCTACAAGTCCTACTAGAGGACAATCTGCAAATGCTTTCTAGAAGGCAGCTAAGAAGGCACCAATTCAGGCTACAGCTAAATCTGCTCTCTGACCAGGACATAATAGATAGATACCGGTTAGATAGAGAGCAGGTGCTGACTGTGTACAGGATGTGTGAACCCCACATGTCTTCATGCAGTTGTGGGGTAACCCATTCATGGTAGAAACAAAAGTGTGCCTGACTCTGGGAATATTGTCTCTGGGATATTCTAGCAGCATATGGATGATGCTGTAGAAGTATACCAGACATCCGCTACTCACATTCTTGGACAGCATCATGCAGTAATGTGCAGAAAAGTGGATGACAACATCCACCTCCCAACAATAATCATGGAGCGCAGAACTGCCACAGAACAGTTTTATGCCATAGCCAATTCCCCCTGTGTCCTCAGTGCAATTGACTGCACCCATGTACCAATAAAAAAGCTCAGCATCATTTGAAGCTGAATGATACATTAATAGAAAGGGTGGCCATCGCTCAGTTGTCAGGTGGTTTGCTCAGCAGATGACCTCATTATCAATATCATGGCAACACATCCTGTTACTGTGCATGATACAGCTATTTGGAGGGAAAGTGAGGTTTGGGCAACTTTCCAGCACAGTGACATTCCTCAAGGGCTCTACTTTGTAAGTACAGGACCACAGCAATAATATGAAGAAAGACTTGTCCTCAGTAAGCAATGGGACTAAATGTGTGTTTTCTTCTACAGACAAGTGACTGCAGTTATCCATTGGAGTTTTGGCTCATGATGCCATACAGAACCCCCATCATTTCCTGATGAGAATGCATAGAGCAGAGTACACACCATGACATATGACACCACTGATGTGTGTTTGGCATGCTGAAAGCAAGATTCAGATGTCTGGATACATCTAGGAATGCACAGCAATAGACATCAGAAAATGCTTCACATATGGTCACCATGTGTGCCATGATGCACAACATGCTAACAACAAAACACAGTGGACTGCCACTCCTAGGTTTGGCTTACGTACACCAGAACCCCAGTTGTCTAACTTTGAGCTATCAGAGCATTCACAGGATGGTCAGGGGGACACAAGGGTGAGAACAACGAGGTGTGGGTGATGAAGGCTGTGGCCATATATTCTAGCTCAGGTGACACTGCAGTGTCTGGCTCACAACTTTGAGTCATGACAGACCAGATATACAGAAGTACACAGATAAGGCAGTGATGTTCATACAGTGTTACCCCATTACAGCAGTACAGCATGGAACTATAGGAAAAAGGCCAGAAGTTTTCCAGATGGAACATCATACATACCATAACCATTATATAGTTGTCCAAACATTATACTGTACTAAAGAAGTGAATCCATTTGGATGGCTGCAGACTAAAAGTTAGCACTGGCCCACTGTAGGCAAGATACATCACAAAAGGCAACTATACTGTCATGTGTATGGCATGCGTAAGGTGAGCACAACAGAAGTTGATGATGACAAAGTATTTAATCATACGTATAATTAGTGTGCGTAGGTATTAGAATTAATGTTAGTATATCAATGCCTGTAGAAATGTGCATGGGAGGAGATGTACCATAAGCAACAGAACCTAAATATGGGGAGTCATAAAATAACACTGAGATGTAGTACACACGTCAATAGGAATGTGTAACACTTCAGGACACTAGCCTAAAAGGCAGCTACTACCAACATGGTAAGGTGTGACAACAAAGCCACATACCTGACAATTTATGTAGACATATTTGACTTGCCTGTCCTCTCACACATACAGTAATGATATAATGTATAGGTGGATGCAACAGCATGAATCATCCAGATGCACAAATACATGTTGTACAACAAAGCATCAAGGACAGGTATGACATAGCAGCCATGGAACATTCTGCAGTGTATTAGATGAGCCACCATGCCTATATATGTGTGTGTAAGCAGGTATGAATGGAAGTGCATGCATGAGAAGTACGCTTCATCAAGAGTATAACAGAGGTGTGAAGGGGAGTCATAGGTGCACATTGTGTAGAGGGAGAGGCAGTTGCAACATCATAAGAAAGTGCCACAACTATCACTGGTATGCAAAATAAAGTATACCTGTGCATGCAGTAATGGCCGACAACAATGGACTGTTCAATGAAGAAATCAATGCCATAGCTGTGAGGTGCTATGCTGATGCGTTAAAGATATGGCTGATGTATGTCAAGTAGGAAAAGCAGGCCAAATGGAAGCAAAGCGAATATCATGTTAAGCAGTAAAGTTGTCAATATATCACAAAAATTATCAGGACAAATATGTACAACGTGACATGACATGAAGGAAGTCTATTATATCAGCTACATGAATAGAAAAAGTCTGTGGCATCAGACAAGTCATAAACCACTATGAGACAGAGTAGGCAGTGGTCATTATAGCGGTCATCATTGCCACAGGGATAGGATGACACAGGAGGATACACAATGGGTTAACTGCCAGTATTATCTCAATGCAGTCAAGGGCACCCAGGCTGACAGCTCACACCACAGTCTTGGCTGCCTCTGCTATGACTGGAAACACTATGCCCATGGTGCTGTCCCAATGACCTGGATGTGGTGAGATTTACAGGTTAGGATACAGTGTGGATATGAACACTACTGTGATACATGTGTCTGGATGTGACTGCCGGGGTCTGAACATTGTGATCAACAGCACATATGTGTTCATGTTGCAACACAGACATTGATGTATGACTGCCATGTGTGGGCCCTGTGAGAGGGGGCCCTACCTCTCCCCACTAGAGGTAATCTGCTCATGAGTTTTAGGGCATGTAACACCTGGTTTGTACTATGCAAACTGCTCTAACACCACTTTAACAAGGCTTTGGACATAGTATGGAACAGATTCCCCGCTATCATACTGAGCAGCCAAATTCTGCCATGATCTCCCAATGCATGTGCTTCTTACCCTCCTGTAACACATGGAACTGGTGTACTACATGAGTGGTACCATGATCAAGTGCACACATGCTATTGCCATGATATTGCTGTGAACATTCCTGTTCCTGTAAGAATAGGCATACGTCATCAAACATGCATCCATGCACATCAGCTACATTGCCACATGCATTCCTATGATCAGTATCACTCTGTTGTGAGGCAGAGTTACCTCAACTCCTAGACTCACCTGGGAACAGTGAGCCAAGATCATAAACATGACCAATATATGATGCCCTAACATCATCAGACTGACTGACCACACTATCCTCCCAATTGGAGGCTATACAATGAACCACAGGACTGTCCCCTCCAAGGTATGACAATGTTAACCCTAGTGCAGTGTCCTGTTTGCCACTGACCATACTATCTGAATGAGGCACATAACATCCTCCTCATGATCAGTGGTTGGACTTGTGGAGGAGGCAGGAAGAGTACATGCTACAAATACAGTATGATACATGTCTTAAACATTGACAGAGTGCAAATGAGGCAGGATGTGAGTGAAATAGTCTGACGATTCACTAACAACACAGATTACTTATGGAAATTTTGACTTACCTGGTCGGTGTGACTATGAGTGGTACGATGCCCCTAGAGAGCAGTGAATGTCCATAGTAGTCAATTAGCAAATGCATGATGATAGCAATGTAAAACTGTATATACATGCTGACATACCTAACATGTCTTCCTCTAAATCCATCTCTGGTGGTGAGACCTGAAATGCCACTATGGTGCACAAACAGACACATAAATAACAAATCTGTAGGAAGCATGAACACATCATCAGAGTGCATGTAAACTGATGCATACAACACAACCATAGCAGACAGACACATACCTGATGGCTGAAGGGGGTGGCTGGAATATAAAGGCCCCATGCAAGTGAACCTCTGTTAGCAGTATGACAAAGCTGTAGGTTAAAGTGGAATTAGAACAATGAATGAGTAAAGATCACTCTTAACATCAAGTAGTGGCAGGTAAACACAACCCTACCAAAGCTACATACCCAAAGGCCGAGGAATTTGGTCTGAATGGGGTGACCTTGTGCAGGTGAACAGAACATCAGTATACACGTGGTCATATTATCACATAAAGGAATCTCAGTATAACATGTACAGAGATTGTCTTACTGGGTCTGCCATCCTCTGAGGAGGCCATCCTCAGTTGGTGGTGTGTCAAAGCTGTAAGTTTAAGTAGAACACAAACTGCAGCTGAGGAATGATCAAGCCTGACAGTATGCAATGTCACTGCTTGCCACTGATGAACATCAGGCAGTGGCAGGTCTATGGATACATGCAACCCTATCTGAGTTCAGAGACACATGCCTGAAGGACAAGGACGTTGTTCTGAATGGGATGTCCTTGTGCAGGTGAATAGACTATCAATACACACAATGCTTATAGTGTCACCTATGCAGTGTTTAATAAACAGTATATTCAAGCAGTCAAGTCTTCTCTCAGCCATGTTGTATCATCGGTCATGTTAAGAGTGTCACTGTGAAATGCATAGTAATAGATAAGACATGTAAGAATGCATGTCTGTAAAATATACGTACAATATGCTGTCCTGTATGTGAGCAGTGTACATATCACTACATGTTGGGACACCAGCCTCAATCCCTCCTCTAGAAATACAATAGACGTGGCAGGTAGTATGGTGAGAGGCCAAAAGTAGGGTCAGTTCATCCAGGGGAGATACATGTGGACCTCCCCCCATGGTATTTCTCATATCCATGGAATCTGTTGGCTTCATGGAAGATCATGTTTGAACAGCAGCAACAAGAGGTATCCTGAGAGCTATTGTGCCCACCCAAAGCATTCACCATATTTATGTCCCTCTATACCTGTTTCCTGCAGATTGCCCTTCCATTCTAGTGAATTCCTGCCATGTTGTCACAGGACCTGAAGTATAATTTAATTTTTCCTGTGGTAAAATTTGTCACTTCTGCTTCTACCGGCTATCTCACAAAACAAACATCCACATATCAGAATGTATAGCTGTAGTACACCGATCATCAAATCAGCATTAAAAGTATACGCTTCACATATACATTCTACTGCAATGCTAAAGAAACCATGTCAATCTATTGCGTGTGCTGCCATCATGTACAGATAATCACAGTAAACATACACAACATCTAGCAGGTACTGCTTATGTCATTAACTATAATCACACTTGTGCTATACACACTCCCCAGTTTAGGATATGTCATTTATCCAGAGATGGGTTTAGAACACAGTTCTGTGGGACTGCTGGCAATCTTATACTATGCACCTTACCACTACACCAGCAATGTCTGTGAGTTATTCAAACCATCATATACAGAACCAATTATCTGTACCATGTCAATTACACAGATTGGGAATTTGGAACAGATGTCAATACAGTAATTCACACAGAGCTGCAGAATTGTGCAATATATCACGTGACCAATATATGTATCCATCTGTGTCAATCAACACATCAGCACATTAGCTGTTGCAGAGGAATGTGAACACAGAAAGAGGGTTACAGACTGAACCATTTGGATGTCCTAACACTCCCACTGAATGGAATGGAGTTTGCAATGTAAGACTCAACATCTGTAAATATCTGAAAACCATGCTTATTATGTCCCATGTGTGGAAAGTCTCATAATCCCTCATTATTCACAAACACTACTATGGACTAACAGGTAGAACTACATTCCCAGGAGATATTGTCAGAATCTGTCCATATCCACAGTTCACTGGGGTTGATGGAAATGTATCTATAAGGTTCATATTACAACGTCGAACTAAAACAAGTTTGAACGTTGTAATATCGAACCCTAAAGTCCAACCCCGGGATTCATGAAGCTTGGCACAAGGCCGGCGTTAGGCTTGCGCCGACCGTGCAGCATAAAGATGGTGCAGTAGTGCCAAATGCATATTAATGAAGGCGCGCTGCCGCCACAGCCACGTGCATAGGAAAGGAGCGCGAGTGCATAGGGCGTGTTGAAGTGCCGCACGGAGGCATGGAAATGTCAGCTGTCGACGTGCAACCTAAAATGCTTGCATATAACAATTTGCAAGCAATAGTAATCACATCTGTCAGTGTCCATGGATACTGAAACGTATGCAAAGCATGCAAGACAGTTCCTACGAACACAAAATGAAGAAGCAAACACAAATGCACAGTAGGGAATAACGGGTCCCTATCCCGCGAACAAATGACATTGAAAACCGTGTGCCCCTAGTCCAACGCAGTGTAGATAGTTATACCAAGTGGAAGTGAAAAGCATTATATGTTAGTGCGCTGCCAATAGGTACGTCCAGCGCAATGGTCAGGGTCACCAGCTGACCCATATTGTGAGGGAGGGTACACAGCTGGGCAGATGTGTCCATAACAAAAACCATGATAAATGTACATATCTAACGACTGTATGACCGAATTATATCCCACAACGCATGTAATAGTCACATACAATAGGTATGTCCGTATTTCACATACCAAATGTGACAGGAAATAGAATAAGCATGTAAACAAAACAGAAGGAGCATATAAATTGCTACAACAATAAGGCAACATGTAGGCTGAAAGGAGCAGTATTATCCGTACCGTTGACTGTGGGTACTTGTTGTCCAGTACATTTGGATATGTGTCCGGAATATATCCCATCCTAGACATAGGAAAAGGTGGCATCCTACCAATGATTAGAACAGTCGGCCAAAATCCGCACATCAGTGGTCCAAGCCGAACTTGTCAGGATGTGTCACAGTTGAACAGGTATTACCCGGATATACCAACCATGTCATGAAAGTTAAGTATGGGCGTGAGGTATAGCATGTGGAAAGTCAAACATGGCAGGGTAGTCCACACAACCATACAGGTACCTGACATATGTAGGGTATGCAATGTGTTACCTTGACCGTGTCATGGGCCATCAACCAAAGCAGTGATGATGGAGTGTCAGGAATATGTGTGTGGGGGGTGGGGTGGGTAATGGTATAATCCTCCAAAGCGACATTGTGTTGTATGCAGAATAGGTGAACCGGAGGTGTATGAGGGAGCACCTGGTGAAGCAGAAAGAAACACAAAAACATGTATACACATCTGCAATACAACCAGACAGGCCATACTGTAGAACACAATCCCACAAACATATGAATATTAAAATGTGCGATACAAATGTATAGACATGTCACCGGCACATACCCACAGATTGATCTTGATGGAACTGGCCATATCAAATGCAACACACCTGGATGCATAATGGACTACCCAGCATCCCCTCCACAGCACACAACCTGCTCCCATACCTGAACGTCCACCAAATCCAGCCATACTTGGCCTACTAGTTTGGTGCAGCCACATCTACACATAGTGACCACTACGCATATGTAGTAGGTAGTGTCACCCTAGGCAGTTTCAGGATTGCAAACTATGTATCCCTTGCATGTAAAACCCCCAGCACATTTTCATAACTCCAGAAGAATGTTCGGTATTTGTCTTGTTTTGGTCTTGTTCAATTTTTGGGATATCCCTTATGGGATAAGTAACCTGTGTAAACATTAGAATGGGTATGAAGACATGAAGTCCAGTCCTGTAGATATCTGGACACAAGTTGGAATGTGCAGTGGTGGTGCACAAGACTGTCCAGCCCTAGATGGTCATGCAGAACCTACTACCCAGTATCAAGCACCTGCCTGTGACACACGTGTCCTGACACGAATAAGCGAGAGAATATATTGCACACATTCACATAATGGCACATGGTATAAGGGTGATGAAGGCACTGACATAAACAGGATACCCCCTGATCCACTGTGTGATGGACAATTAATGTGTGTGTAGGTGTGACCTGACCAACAATGATACAATGCCAAATGTCCTGTGATTGTAGGAAATAACTATGTACCATACTGCATGTAACAGTTGCCTAAAGCGGTCACGTCAGGATGGAATAAAAGTAATTCGTAGAAGAAACAGGCAAACAACAAAAGTGCCAAAGGTATAAGGCTCACAGCTAGGAAACAAATGAATGTTCTAAACCTGCACTGACCGTGGCTATGTGTTGGCCCAAACAATCTGGTGTCCGCAGTAGGGTTACCATCTGTCCCGCTTTGTGAGGGACAGTCCCTCTTTGGACAGTTGTGTCCTAACAAAATACATTACAAATGGCAAATGTCCTGGGATTGTAGGACATAATTATGTCCCATATGTTACGTAATAGTTGCAGAAAATAATTATTTCAGTATCTAAAATACCTAAATGTTACAAGAAACAGAATAAGCAACTAAACCGCTACAACAATAGGCTTTTATGTAGGCAAATAAGTAAAGTTCTATCCTTTGTACTGACCGTGGGTATGTGTCGGCTTGTAAAATCTGATGTGTGTTCCGAAAATGCCCTATCTTGGCCATTTGAAAAGGTGGCAACCCTAGTCCCCAGAATACATCCCAACCTGTACATATGACAATGTCAGTGCTACCAATGGTCAGAGCATTCGCACAATAACTGGCCAGCCTCTTAACCACTCACAAAGCCAGTGACCTTTGGGGGAAAGGTGTTGAATGAGAATGACTACTTACAACAATGAAGAGTAATAGATGCATTTAACTGCAGAAAATTAGTAGCATTACGAATCTGTCAACAAGTTCCAAGTTAATAGTACTAATATGGTAGAAGTGTCCGTGATTGTCCCTGAGTTGTCATAGCCTTGTCCCTGTCACTGTAGAAACGAGTTCCCGAGTATCACAGAGGTCCGTACACATAAGTACACCAACCAACTGTCACATCTGTTGACAGGACTATTGCATACCTGTAGTGAATTTATAACAGATGCCCAGAATAATATTCATTGTATCTATAAATGAATGAAATAGTCAAATGGGAAGGGAAACATGTGGAAACCACCCCCAACCTGCATTATGTAGTGGAACCACTCCCCACCCTAAATTATGTAGTGCCGACCCAATAATGTGGTCAGAAGTGCTCAAACATCTGCGTCTGTAAAAACAGGAAGAATGTTAAAATCTGGACTAACTCTGTTCATGTACTATGTCAGATCTTTGAACAGCACCAGGGCAGTTTTAGTCACCAGTCGGCTGAGCCTAAACCCGGACCAGCACATGAACACCCTGACAATCAAACACGCGTATGTGCGAGGACTATAAGCGTAGGAGTCCTAAATATCCTTGGAGTGAGTAGACTTGCAGCACAGGTCCAGAACAGTAGGAAACAGGGAATGTCCTAATTGTAGTACTGCGGTTTTCCCAGCAGGAGAATGGATGCCTGCTGTGTAAGGGAAGCGGTGAGGCGTATGTCAGAGTAGCTATGAACCATGGGTATACATATAAATGAGCCAGAGCACCAATAGTGTAGTGGTTACAGCATCCTCACAACGTAAAGGCATTCCCGGTTCAAGTACGACTATAGCACATATTAATTGTGTAATGAATGCCTCTGTGCTGTAAAGCCAACATTTATACATGAAAAGGTGACCGCGTTTGCATGGGTCCGTTAACCGGATTCCATCAAAGTGGTACTTTCATAAGGAATAAGGCACATGTAATCCCAAAGAAGTGCCTGTAAACATATGTAACTCAGAATAAGTAGATGCAAGTGTGCCTGCATGGGTGTACGCAGCTATTAGCATAGCAAATGTATGTTGTCTTGTACAGCTGTAATTTTATATATATATATAGATAGATAGATGTGTGTATAGATAAATATCCACAGACATAACAGAAATATGCAATTGTATATCTACATATTTATCTATATATACACATATATATAAATATATATATATATATATATATATATATATATATATATATATATATATATATATATATATATATATATATATAAGGAAAGACGAAAGATGAAAGCAAACATAAGGGTTGTGAAGGGAATCCAGAGCAAGTAAGGAATTATGAAGTGCTCGCAGCGTATGTCACATAAAGCTGCACAAGTGTGAGTAGAGCACCGCTCTTCACACCAGAGGCAGGGTTATACCAGTGGCCATAACATCATTGAAGTGCTATGTCAACATTGTAAATAAACGGAATGTAGTACATGTTGCGACCACCTACACTTGTAACCCACAAATCGTTCGTAATCCATAACACCAGGAAAGGCACGTATGTGCAAATATGAATCGATGGTGAGCCTGTGAATACACGAGGCAGTTCAAAATGTGTGTAGGGCCCTAACGCTCATGAGAGGGCAATGTGTAAAGGTGTGTCATGGCTGTGATATCAGGTGTATAATGGCTGTTATGCATGGAAACTCAACACGGGTGTGCAGGAGAAACTATGGATATGCGATTATGGACACAGGAGTGCTAGGGTATGTTGCGCAGGGTGCAATGGAGCGGCCCGTGGAGGTCAGCTAGTACGTAGGTGCAATTCCCAGATAGAGCGTCATTTGTGTGGAGACATGCGTGAATGGGTGTATCGTTGTTGGACATTGTGCATCAGGGCTGGCAGCCCGGCATGTAAAACCTATGAGCGGAACGGAGTTCTGCTGTGACAACCCCAAACCGGGAAAAGCAGAAAGACACAACTACATGAAGACACCAATATGTTGATGTACAGTCACAGTAACACAAACACACATCCTATCAACAGTAATAATATGAATGTACACAGAAACAAAAACAGTAGCAGGAATAATAGGCTGCGCATACGAGTAATAGGTCGAATGACACTGTATCACATCCCAGTTAGCAGCGGCACTCCAGACATGAAAAACGTGCGACATCTGTCTGCTGTATAATGTGCAATATACTGAGCACAAGTTCACTGGAGTGAAGTGTCGGTGTCATAATGACTAAGGCAATAGTATGCTGTTGAAGCAGAGATAAAACCCAATACGTATGTGTAAGTGTCCATGTCCGGGAAATGTACAGGTTAACGGACACACAGATGTATATATAGATAAAAACGTATATATACATATATCTATATTAATTTACATACACATATATATTCATACGGATATATATATATATATATATATATATATATATATATATATATATACACACACACACACAAGGATATACTACGGATATATATAGATAGATATATATACACAAACAACAGGTACTGATATATACACATACACTCAAAACAAAATATATATGTCAGTGTAGATATACACATGTACATAAATAGGTTACTTCACAGCAATTAGGGGTAACATATTTACAGCCTGGGCATATATGACTGGAAGGTCCAATAAATAAACGTTGTACCCCCCACATCGCCCAGCTAGGCCGGACAGACATACAGACAGGCAATACAGATCAATACACTGCCGCTGTCCAAAACACTGGTAGGAAAGTACCAGTGGGAGAGTTCTGCAAGGTCAACACTTTAAACATGGATAACGGTGTTCCTTGCGGGACCCCAAAAATTCAGGGTATGTGTGAATCTGCTGACATTAATACGAGCAGGAGGTAGGTGTACATGGAACAGTAGGTTGTGCAAGTGTGATAATACATGGGTTGACAAAACATACGACATGTGTCCCGAGATGGGGAGAGTGGGCAATGTGTAGGGGTGTGCTCATACCCCAGCTCCGCTCGCAGTAAGTATTTGTCACGACTGCTGTAGAGGGGTTCCAGGTAGGTGGACCATGGGTATGCATTAATGGGATTAACTGTGCAGGTGCTGGTTGGCAGAGATGTAGTAGGCCTGCCCAGTGGAAGTCATTAATATTCCTATGTGGGCATAGCATATGCCTACACCTCCCAAACCTGAAGAGCACATCTACCGGATAGTCTGTAAACCACTGGGGGAATACATAGAGATCAAATCAGTGCCGTGTACCCGATTAGCATGGAGGTTCATAGTTATGTATCAGAATGTAACAAAGTCCAACTAAACACTTCTAGAACTAATGATATTAGGTGAACAGGTGGCGGAATACAGGTAATGACAGAAGACAACATGTATGAGTCATAAACAGCATGTACCTCGACAAACGTGAATGAATACATATGCTCTGTGACTGTGAATGTGTCTGGTTAATAGAACCAATCGTCTAAATGTGTCCCACAGGGTGTTATGCATTGTTCCTGATACAGTGTTCATTCACACCCATTGGTATGTGAGTTCTGCTACTGACGGAAAGTGCATAATTTGCTGACCACCTTAGGTAGATGATAGCATAATAGAAGAGGTTCAACACCCATACACCTGTGAGGGACACACCCGTCTGGGCAGTTGTGTCCTGCAAAATGACAGTTATGGCATATGGCCTGTGAGTTCGGGAATGGAGGCTATATAGTGTGTGTATAGTGGTGTCAGACATCAATTTGTTGTATCAGTAACAGCTACATGTAATAGGAAACAGTATTATCAATTATAATGCTACATGAATAACCTTAACATATGCAAACCGTGGAAGTCGTCCATTTACTACTGGCTGTGGGTATGTGTTGCCTTGACACATGTGATAGCTCTACATATAGGGTCTATAGGGCCACCACCATTCTGAATGGCCAAAGTGGAACCTGCTCTGTAGAAATGTCAGATGTACCAGGGCAGAACATACCTACAGCCATGAATAGTACAGAAATATACATATCGGAACAAATCAAAGCGTAGTCTAGCAGCAGTAAAGTTGCTTATGCTACTACATATGACATATCAACATGTCAAGTATACAAGACCTGTAACAAGCAACCAGTACAGACATGTACAACATGAGAATGTCCCCAAATCAGGACAGTTGCAATGGCTAGAGTATTGTCCATACCACTCAACTGTCCCTGAATGTCAGGTACATCCCTGAGTTTGACTGAAAGTTTAACTCTGTCCCTCTTAATCCCTCCTAAAATTAGTGGCTGTTGAAGGAAAGGTGGTGAATTACGCTTACTGACTAATGACAATAAGTAAGAGTTATAAACAACTGTTACTTCAGAATATGTGTATTAAGTCATATGCTCTGATTCTGTCAATGTTTCAAGTTAATAGCATTACTTTTGTAAAAGTGCCCCTGATTTTTCTTGACCTGTCCCTGATTCTGTAGAAATGTGTCCCCGATTGGTGGAGAGTTCTGGTATTGTCACATGAGATATGCATGATGAGGGACTGTCCCATGCAAAGTGGAAAAGGTGTCACTCCTACAGTCTCCCGTCGTGCAATCTGAAAGGTGGACAACGTGCAGTAGGTATGCGGTAGCATGACTCGGTGGACAGCTGCGTTAACAAACTCAAGTCACATGTCAGCATTGCAGAGTATCGGTTCCCATGTATCAGGCAGATGGGAGCAGATTGTATGAGGAACACGCATATAATATGATTACGTCACTGGACAGGCCACCGAGTTGGTACAGTCGAACGCCTGCCGTCACAAAATGGTTACACATACCCAATACTGTAGTCATGTAGTCTGATGTAATACGCATCACAAGGGATTGCACACACCCAGCGTGAGTGACAAATGTAAGTGGAAATGTTGGTGAGTGAGCCGCTGTATGCGTGTTTGTCTACCAGTATGCCAGTAGTGCACTGTCAAAGAAATGTGGAGTCTAAATGTGTATAAGGTGCTGTGACCAGAGGTCAGCAGTGCTTAACACTGTGCAAACCCATGCACAACTGCTCCCACCTGCTGGAATGTGCCTTAACCAGTCTGTATCCAAAGGTGTCGGCCTGTCTGCAAACAAAGAACTGCCCTATATATGTGATGGTAGAAGTACCCTGCGCACATAGCTCATGTGAATTAACAACAGACCATGGCATATGTACAGACAATAGACCACACACACACCATACAGCGCAGACATCCAACAGTAAAGCAATGTACTGGTAGATATGTCCAGACCACTGGTGTATGCATGCCTGGCTGTCCCATGTTTCAGTGTGTGAACATGCCCAGTATGACTGTTATGCATGTTGTCGACCGACATTACCGTCATACCGTCATGTGTGTGAGCATGCCAGATATGGTCAACTGTATTGCATGTGTCACATGTCCAGATAGTACTGTGTTGCTGACCCCTCAGTTCTACACAGACAGGTGTCATGCTGTGTCTGCAGGGTAGCTAATGGTCATGTGGCATTGACAGTTGCTACATGTCTGCATAGCGTGGGGGGACATCCAACCACAACCACAGTCCTAGCACACATGACTCTCACATGTGTAGGTTTGACGGGGGGCACAGCCAACAGTTGTACACATCTGCCGCTACTGTACTGGTATGCCGGGTACTCCATGTCAGTGTGTGGACCTACCTAAATTGCTGGTTGGAGGGATACCAGGGTACGTCAGTTCCCAGCTTTAATTACCAGCACAGTGGTGTTGGACGTCCTAGCTTACACAGAGGAAATTGGAAAGCATATTTGGCATGGGTAGAAAGCAAATGGCAAATATGCTTGGATGCCACGACACCCCCCGGAATCAATGATAGTATTAGTTTAAAACCTTTTTTGATTTTGAATTAAAGTGGTAGTATCGACAGAATCATTTCAGTAAGGAAAGTATAGCCATATATTTAGTGTAGTTTTAGTTCATAATAACAAGCAATATACGTGTCATTCATCTAGGTACAATTTAATTAGCATGTATTTGTATTGTGCCATAAGCAATATTTGATGAGTATTGTAATTTACATTATATTCATAAATTTTGATCATGAAATTTTAGATAACCAACGATTTATGTAACATTTATGTAACATTTAATATTTAAGATAGGGGATGGTTTGTTTGGAACAGATTCAATTTGTATATGAATACAATTTTTTATATAGAATGTATTTTATAGAATGTATAAAAATATAATGAAATTTTAATGGATTATTTTGGCGCCAAAACTGGTATAAATACAATGTAATTAAAGAGCTAAATGATTACGTCACTGAACAGGCCACCGAGTCGGTACAGTCGAACGCCTGCCGTCACAAAATGGTTACACATACCCGATACTGTAGTCATGTAGTCTGATGTAATACGCATCACAAGGGATCGCACACACCCAGCGTGAGTGACAAATGTAAGTGGAAATGTCGGTGAGCGAGCGGCTGTATGCGTGTTTGTCTACCAGTATGCCAGTAGTGCACTGTCAAAGAAATGTGGAGTCTAAACGTGTATAAGGTGCTGTGACCAGAGGTCAGCAGTGCTTAACACTGTGCAAACCCATGCACAACTGCTCCCACCTGCTGGAATGTGCCTTAACCAGTCTGTATCCAAAGGCATCGGCCTGTCTGCAAACAAAGAACTGCCCTATACATGTGATGGTAGAAGTACCCTGCGCACATAGCTCATGTGAATTAACAACAGACCATGGCATATGTACAGACAATAGACCACACACACACCATACAGCGCAGACATCCAACAGTAAAGCAATGTACTGGTAGATATGTCCGGACCACTGGTGTATGCATGCCTGGCTGTCCCATGTTTCAGTGTGTGAACATGCCCAGTATGACTGTTACGCATGTTGTCGACTGACATTACCATCATACCGTCATGTGTGTGAGCATGAAATGTATGGTCAACTGTATTGCATGTGTCACATGTCCAGATAGTACGGTGTTGCTGACCCCTCAGTTCTACACAGACAGGTGTCATGCTGTGTCTGCAGGGTAGCTAGTGGTCATGTGGCATTGACAGTTGCTACATGTCTGCATAGCGTGGGGGGACATCCAACCACAACCACAGTCCTATATGACACCATGGGTGGCACACATGACTCTCACATGTGTGGGTTTGACGGGGGGCACAGCCAACAGTTGTACACATCTGCCGCTACTGTACTGGTATGCCGGGTACTCCATGTCAGTGTGTGGACCTACCTAAATTGCTGGTTGGAGGGATACCAGGGTACGTCAGTTCCCAGCTTTAATTACCAGCACAGTGGTGTTGGACGTCCTAGCTTACACAACCTACATCAAACTGCCTGGCCTGCTGTCATCTGTGTGTGTCTTAGGGGGTTGGGGTCATTCATTTGGCATATCCATAGGCCATCGTATATCATTTGTCTGTATTGGTCCACATCTGTCCAGGTGCATGGAACGTGTGTGGGCTGTATGGACACACATGATGGTCAGCCCATAATCTGCAGTGGGTTAGGACACCATTGTGACCCCCGTATGTGCTACAGAGGTCATGGTGCCACTATGGATGTGTACTGTCTGCTGCCCTAACATTTGGCCACCACAGTCACTTGTATGCTCACATACATACCATAGCAATGGGTAACTACACATTCTAATACAACTGCCACTTGTTAGGTTAATAGACATACCCTGGGTGTGTTCCGGACTTGAGGACGGTGCTGCAGTGCTGCCTCTGTCGGATACACACAGTGGACCTCCTATACATGGCCGAGCACAGGTACTGTCATGTTTGACATCCATTGTACTCTGTGCGGGTCAGAGAGGGGAAATCCGTGGGTACCTACTGTGTCAGTGCATATGCCTTGTGTTGCCTCTTTGCCAAGGGCAGGTCATACTGTGCATGGGCTTTCACCGACTGTGCTCTGCTCAGGTAGTTCCTTCACCAAGTCACACTGTGCCTGTACAGGCCTTTGCAGTGGTGTTGGGCTGTGTGGTCCTGCCCAATGCTGTTCCTGCTGCAACTGATACTGCAGGATAAGATTGTGTAGCATAGCAAATACCATAACAACTTGTATGCATGTAGCTTGTGAATACTGCAGAGCTCCAATGGATGTGTCTGGATACCAGAACTGTGAACTGAGCATCCCAAACACATGTACAAGTATATGTCTTGCCTGTGCATCTGCCTCAATATGGTGTGAGTGTTCAGGTGTGTGTGCATTGCTGATGGGTGTCATCAGCCACGACACCAGTGTTTACCCAGCATCCCCCACTAGGAGACTGTAGGGGTGTCCATATTGGCATTGGTGTGCTACAGCTGTGACAGAAGCCATATATCAGACACATCATAGCTTCTAGGACAGACAGCACACACATTCAATCTCATGCCCTGGCCATCGCATATGGCTTAGCTGTTGGAGGGTATGCCCCTGCAGTGACTGTAGGACCTACCCCACTCACCGGGTGGTGCTACGATGTGTTTGTGTGTGCAGGATATAGCACCCAGTACCCCAGGGTAGTCATCCATGTGGTTGAACAGATGCATATCGCTGGTCTACTAATCACATGTGTTGAGGACATGTACGTGCTCACTAGCATGTGTTGACATGGCGTCTGTGAACTGGTGCAATACTCTAGATGCAGATGCCTGTGAGATACCTATGATATCCCCAGTTGTGCTGTGTGAGGTACCTGTGGCTAGTACACCTAGGCCAACATATACCATGGTATCCACTGTGATGTGTTTCCCTTGGCCTGTTTGATGTGTCAGATGTGGCAGGCACAGGTCAACAAGCTGCTGTAGGAGGTCTCTGTCCACCCCATAGTGCTCCAACATCCCCAGCCCATGTAGCCCCTGGTAAGTCACCCTCGGTCTATAAAGTCTTATGTCACCCCAGTGAGGGTTGTTCAGCAGCATACACATCCTCACTGCCCCAGCCTCCTGCACATGTTGGTATATGTTGCCTGCTGCAGCCCGTGTCATTTGGTTGGACTGTGTTGTGAAATGTCCCTGCAGGTATACACCGGTGGTGTAGAGTGCGGACGAAACCTGTGTGTATGCTGCTTACTCACATTAACGTACTGTTCATGTGCAGGCTGGCCATGTCATCTGCTGATTGTGCTGATCAACACCTGTTTGTGCAGCCTGTACACCCTGACTACCCCACCACTGCTGTCATCCCTCCCAATGTCACCAGGCAGGTATAGACACACCCCTAGCTTAGGTGTGCTAAGGCAGGAGCACTCCTGAGGCACAGTACTGCAATGTACGTACAGTATGCCTGACCCCCCTCCCATGCTGTCAACTATATTCGAGACCTGCACCCGGCTGACTACACACATACACTCCTGGGACCAGCAGCACACCCTGGTGACAAATGTGATACACTATAGTCAACCTCATCTGCATAGTATAGTCTTCTAATGAATAGTTATATGACCATACTGAACCTCCAAATTAATAACCACTGCTCAGTGTCACTCAGATCCATACACAACTGGCAACAGGTGCCTTACTATCACCATATTTGATGTCCCATGGTCTTCCCAGCAACAAAATAACCAGTGTCTACATGACTACAACCCATGGCCCTGCACACTACAGACGATGTGCATTACCACCACGCCATGGCAGATATACATAGATCCCAGGTTATCATGTACAGATCATCCAGCACAAACATTCAATAGTGCTGATGTCCCCAAACATATATGTTCACATCTATGTCCACCTCTACATCTATATATATCATATATATTATTTGTATACATATATACATGGACATATATATATATATATATATATATATATATATATATATATATATATATACATACACACATATACATGTACACACATAGGACAGCAACAAAACACACTAAACACATCCCGCAGCTAGCCACCCACAGATACCAACACATATGGTATAACTGCCAAACACACACACCTGCCATGCCTTGGAATCGAGCACCTACCTGTCTAGTCTACCACACTACAGCATTATGCAGTAACAGAACACGCTACCGAGTTCCATCATCACCGCACTCCCACAGGCATACATCTAGGTGGATGACATCATCCGCAAAGGCAAAGACACGATAGGGAATGTATGGGGAGTGAGCCGTCTAAAAGCATTACTCTGTCCCCAGGCAGCTGGAAACACACACACACACAGACACACACTTGGCAGGGCTGGGAGTCGAACATACAACTAACTACCTTATCACACTACAGCATTACGCAGTTACAAAATGTGCTATCGAGATTACTGGTACACAGCACTCCCAGAGGCATATTTCTAGGTGGATGACATAATTTGCAAAGGCAAAGACGCTGATAGGGAATGTATGTGAAGTGAGACGTCTAAAAGCATTACTCTGTCCCCAGGCAGCTGGAAACACACATACACACACACTTGGCAGGGCTGGGAGTCAAACATACACCTAACTACCTTATCACACTACAGCATTACGCAGTTACAGAACGTGCTACCAAGATTACTGGAACACAGCACTCCCAGAGGAATACTTCTAGGTGGATGACATCATCCATAAAGGCAAAGACGCCAATAGGGAATGTATAGAGAGTGAGCAGTCTAAAAGCATATTACTGTCCCAAGGTAGACGTAGACAAACACACAGCAGTGGTGTGAGTGGGACAACTGCCTATCTATGGAGCACTATTATAACACTACATAGATACGAGATGCGCCACAGACAGTTTACCCTTCAAGACAGTCAACCAGTGTGTTCAATGTAGGCATCCATCCTGACGTGGGGTATGGACATCTGTTGCCTGGATGACCACCATCGCTATACAGGATGTCAATGGCCATGCCCATACACAGAGGCACATCACCTACACAAGGTGTCACTGGGCATGCTCACACACTTAGTATCAAATGTCCGTTTGGAATGTACTGTGTGTCCATCTACACAACGGCGTACTGGGCATGCTCACACACTTAGTAGAAGCGAAGGGATATCTTGCATGCACACGGATTCTAAACATGGAAGGGCACAGTTTGGAATGTACTGTGTGTCCATCTACACAACGGCGTACTGGGCAAGCTCACGCACTTAGCAGTTGCAAAGGGCTGTCTTGCATGCACATGGATTCTAAACATGGAAGGGCACAGTTTGGAATGTACTGTGTGTCCATCTACACAACAGCGTACTGGGCATGCTCACACACTTAGCAGTAGCAAAGGGCTGTCTTGCATGCACATGGATTCTAAACATGGAAGGGCAGAGTATGGTGTTACTGTCCCCACGTACATGAAGGCCACTCACATGTACTGGCCAGTACACACTCAAGAGCCATCACAGATGTCTCAGGTGCAGATCACAGAGGTAAACGCCGCATTCTACTATGTAGCCCTGAGACATCACCATGTCCTTGGACCAGCAACACACATCCATACATTACCACAACACTGTGTGACTCATGACCAGTGGACTGTACATAGGTCTACAGCAACTGTGCAGACTACACATGTACTGACAGGGTTCCATCATGTGTTATGCAATGCAATGATACCACTGTACATAACCAGGTTGGCTCTACACATAACAGGGGCCCTGGGTCTTACACAGCTGTGACAGATGACTGTTGCTGTACACCAAAGAACACACATGTTTGGATATGACATACATGTAATCGCAGTGGATATGTGCATGGACCACACACACACACACACACACACACACACACACACACACACACACACACACACACACACACACACACACAACACATATGTACATAGCATAGCTTTTGCTGTCCTCCATGCAGACAAGTGGCTACAGCAATCACAAGCATGCACATGGAAGGTAGGTCCATGGCTGTTGAATGCTAACAGTACATGAGGTAGCAATGTTGACTGTGGAAACATTCCCTCTGTACTAGTTACCCATGACACCCATCATATCATACAACAGTCCATGTGTTATGTATGTCATCACACATGTCCACCAATTGCAATGCATACAAACATGGCTACATGACAGGCATGTAGGACCAACACACATGTACATGTAGTGGTGTGCATGCAGCTACCATGCATGTGCAGTAGCTGATGTATGTAATTCATCTGTGCCTAACTACAACATGCAGTTGCAATGCAGCCCCATCATTGGCACCTGTATATGGTAAAATACTGACAGTACGGTAGGATGTACATCAGGTATGGATGGATGTGTGTACATAAAGTGGTGATCCACCTTTGCAGATGGATGTTTGCCGGGGACGGCTCACAGGTGTGTCACAAGCCATCCTACCATTACATGTGCAAACAGTACACTATGTTACTGTTACTTGACGGTGAAGACATAAAACCTACACAGCGGTCGGGTGTTATTGACTGTAAGTCACATGACACCTGTAACACTTACATCCTCCTGTGTGCATATAGCAGCACAATTGCCGAAGGTAGCGTTGGTACACATAATGCGGCCAATACTGCTGCATGTCTGTCAGACGTATCATCATATAGCAGGTGTATCATTCACAGTACTGCCATGTGTGTTTGCTTGTGTGACCATATATGCCACATATGGTGAGGAATACATCCCAATTGTTACACACCCCTGTACACTGTTGTAGAGATCTGTACATACTGCAGTGTGGAAAACATGACATAGGCAGGGGTGGTAGACCATAAGGAGGGAACCAGGGCATCATTACCAACATGCTGTTACTGTTGTTACCAAGACACATACTGTGAACATATAACAATGCATTATAAACCTGTACTACATGGTATGTCTGGTGCATGTCAACAGTACACAACTAATGTAATATACACTTCTCTCACTATTCTGTTCACCCTGTGCATCAGACCATTTGAGCATGTCCCTGCACCGATGGTGTGGATGACAGGGATGTGGCACAGGCATCATCATATGTGCAGGGTGATAATGTTTGCCAGGGGCATAGGCTGCACCAGTGGATGACATCTTGTGTGTGGGTAAGGGCCGGTGATCTGATTGGACATGTGTGGTCATTATGCATGTGGGTGTTGCGGTGCCCTACAGATGTTTTTGCTGTGTGCGTGTATGATTGCACACAGTTCTGCCTTTTGCCAGGCCTACACATTGGTATTATTGACAGCTCCAGATTGTACAGACCAGGATGTACAGCTCACTGTGTCCAGCCATGGCCACGTGACCTGTGCCTGCCAGGGATTGCACGGGTACTACCAGGCAGAGGTACAGATTGGCTACTGTCCGATGACACATGTCCACTGGAACCGTGTCCCTGCTGGGAACGTCTAGGACCACGTCCACATGGCCTGCTGTGTCCTGGTCTGGACAGCGCAGCACCAACTGCACTGCTACTGTTACCGGCACTATGGGTGCGGGCATGTGAGGTGGCTCATTCACGTTGACCTGCACTAGGTGGTGTAGCTGGCCTACATCCACTTGGCCTATGCCTCACTCCTACCAGATGATCCAGCACAGACAGCTCACACTCACGGATTGCCATGCCACGGTCAAGGATTCTGACCATGTCGCCCAATTGCCTGTCCAGAACATCAGCAATCTGCTGTTGAGCATTTGCTAATGCCTGGATGTTGTCATTTAGAGTACAGGTAGCAGCCCTCTGAAGCCTTTGCCCTTCTCTGTTCTGCTGTTTAGCACGTGCCTGGAACATGCATCTGGTGACAGCAGCTGCTGCGCTCTGTCCTGCAGGTGCATGTCTGCCAGAGGTCCTCCTATGAGCAGCACTGGCCACATGCGTGTGTGGCACATCTGCAGTCATTAGACTGACACCATGGTGTGGAGACACACCTTCTGTAGCCACCACATGTTCCTGTTCCATGCTAACACACGCTGACTGTCCTTCCTCTATGGCCACTGGTGATGGGGTATGTGTTGGCATGAGAACTGTGTGCAGGGAAGAGGGGGACATAGCTGGGATGGCAACCATTGGCACAGATTCAGCCCCTGACAACCCTGCCTGTACCTCATGCATATGTTCATCACTGCTAGTACCTGTGGGGACACCAACATCAGACAGACCGCAGGAGGGTAATGCACCTACATCACCTGTGAATGCAAAGAAAGACTCTACATTACAATAGACACACACACACAGACACACACACACAGACACACACACACACACACACACACACACACACACAGACACACACACACAGACACACACACAGACACACCATGCATGTGATTTGACAGACGGCATGCAGCATGCATGTGATACAACAGACAGCATGCAGCTCAGACATTAATAGTGGTAGTTAGCATACCTTCCCGGGTTGCACACAACAGCAAGCAGGTGTCATATCAGTAGCCATGCAGTTCACGCAATCATGGTAGTAAGCATGCATCCCTGTGATACACCATGTGGACCAGCACAGGTTAACAGTACACATGGCTGAAGTGACCTTGACATGTAATCTGCTGACGTGTGCATTGACATGCATACATGTCTGACACAATGGTGTCCTGACACATGTACAGCATTGTAATGGGTATCACATTGCAGTGTTGTCTGTATGCCCTACAGATAGAATGCACATTTAGCAAATGTGCATGAGCATGGAAGGGTAGTGTGAGGTGTCTACATTGCTATACAGTGTGAAGTACAGACACTGTGCCATTGCATGGCATCATGAGGCATCTATACTGCTATACAGTGTGTAATATGCACACATTGCATAGCCATAACTGCATGCATACACATGACATAACTGTGGATTGTGACCCACGTTGCTGAGGTGTATACACACCAAAACATGCTGTGGCATGTGACAGGTCACTGGAAGACCTACGGATGACACCCCTCACAACTACTACAGAGTCTTAGCTGCCTGGCAACCATGTCCACACATGGCAGACTTGTCAATACACCATGTCCCACATGACATTGATGTACCACACACACGAGGTGCACGGCTGATGGTGATGTCCTACAGCAACAAGGGAAATATAAGGTATCTGTGGCCTGATGTGGTGTCAATGTCTGTGGAAGCTGTACAGGTGACTACTGTCATGCTATGACACAGTCGTGATGTTCAACACATCTTATATGGTCGACTTACGTGACACCTCCACTAGCTGTGCACAGGCTTTTAGGATGTCCAGTGTACAACATCAACTGTATAATCAGTCAACTAAGGCTATAGTTGGACCATGTGTGGACAATGTGCAACAGGGTGTATATACATCACATCTACTGTGTGGCTACATGTCTTTGGCCATCCTCCATGGCCATGTGTGAACATGTGTTGGCCAAATGTTTGTGATGGCCATCTATCTCACATATCTGTGTAGTCCCATATGACATACACCCATAGATGTCAGATATGTCACCGTCCACAGGGCTATGCAGACAACAGGTTGTATGTTTGGTACGTGGGGTATGTATTATTGGATGGTGTGACAATATTGCAGCCAGAACACTACATGTCTGGGACATGTCAGATGGCACATCACAATGTGTGCACCCTTTGCAGGGGCATATAACACAATGGTGACTCCTGTGGGCTGCCCATATCCCAGCTCACTGTGTGGTACTGTTTGCGTACCACACATGTGTTGTTCCAATGTATAGTACATATGCCTGCATTGAACAACACCTCTACCGTTGTATGCACAGCTGTCCACACATGTAGCAATGACAGATACTGTAGTTTCATGTCAGTGTTTCATTTCATTTGTATATATTGCACATGGGTAGCCAGTGTGAATGATGGGAGATGCGACCTGTATATCATGACTGGACCATACTTCATGTGTACATGTGTTAACTGGCCACATGGCAAATAGATATATGCATTAACATGCCTGATACTGATGACAGTCTCACCTGCAATGGACTGATGTCTGTGCAGCACGCCAGAGGTACCTGTATAGGGGTGACACAGCAGTTTGAACATTATCCATGACTTTATGACAGCCACAGGGTGCACTGTGCATGTTAACACATTTGCCTGTACAATAGCATATAGTATGCACATGTGTGCATACACAGGGTAGCATACTGTAGTATGTAGCATGTCCTTGCATATGATGTCACATTACATATTGTACAGTGACACATGCAACTAAATGGGATATAATAGTCATATGTGCAGTAGTGACTTACCAGGCAACTCCAGGCTCAATGGTTGGGAGACACTCACCTCCACGATGGCAGCTAGTGTTTGTGGATGCTGCTCTGAGGGTGTCCCCAGGCTGGCCAGTGGCTTCTTGGTGTGTGTGAGTGGGGGCTGGGTTGGTGGCCCACCACCTGTTCCACTTTATTTCCTGGTGATTGCAGTGGCACGCTGTTTTGCATGTCGTATCAAGTCCATGCAGTGTCTGCGCACCTGCTGGTAGGTGCAGTAATGGCCACCCACATCAATAACCCTCCTGCGAAGGTCCTGCCATAGGTCGTCACGCTGCTGGGCATGCTGTGGCACATGGCTGAACAACACCTCATAGTTCTCATGGAGGTACGGGATGAGGACATCATCCTCCTCCTGGCAGCTGTACGCTTGCAGGCATGAACGAGGCATTATCTGGAAGACATAATGATGGTGACAGGTCACAGTATCACAGAGATGTACAGAGATACTGCTGCACATACATTTGTATTAAATCTAGTACATCTGCACAGTTATCTTTGCAAATCATCATGACACGACTGACATGTTTGTGTCACACATGTAACACCCATTATGCATTGGATATCATCACCATATATGTGTGTCACCTCATTACATTGTTCATACTCCATGTGAATGCTGTCTTGATGTGGGCATGTCTGTTTGCCTGTACTGGTGTTCTTACCTATCAGCACATGCCTGGATGTGTCCACAGTGATGCTGTTGACCTTGATGCTGTGTATATGTCACATATCAACACATACACTGCCTTAATGGACATGAGCAGTGACAATGCACACATACGCATGGAACCTTTACATGCATGTGTTTTGCCATATACATCTACACGGCACTGTACAGCAGTTCAACATCCTGCCACAGATCGCCTGTGTTGCACATGTGATAGACATGGGACAATGGCTAGCCGGACGTCATTCGCAGGGATGGTTATCAACTATAGCATGTATGGGCAAGGTTTCCTAGCTGTATCCGACAGCCATTTTGCCACCGCGGTGCATCAGTGCCACATTACTGATCCAGACAGTTAATAATACATCTACCATGCGGTCATCACACCATGTATGACAGAGATGACATGTGCAGCTTTGATGGACAGGGTTGCATGGTATGGTGGGAGTATGTAACATGTATGGCACAGGGATCTGTCCAGCATGTGGCGATCCTTGTAGTAGGATGGTGGCTGTCCATGACCTATGTCTTTTAGATCAGGATATGTACGTGTAGCATGTCCAACATCACAGTGTAGCACATGTCTTTATGCAAGGTAGCCAGCATGCTGCATAGTGGAGGTGAGGATTGTGACGTCTGGTATCACCCATCCACTCATGGCCAATACCCCTTAAAGGTGATATGTGATCTGATATTGGTCACCCGAGTGCTGAGTATGCCTGTCCAATGATCTCCATGCTCATGGATGGCACCCTGTCATGACATGGGTGCCTCATATGACTACCTAATAGGCCTGGAGACATCACCAACTCAGGGAGGTGAACTGCACAGCACCATCCCTTACACAGTGTCCATAATGTTGACCGCTGCCTAGGTGGTAGTTAATGGGTACAGGGTTATTCACCTAATGGTGACAATGCTATTATCAGCTGTGAGATTGTGCACATATGTCACACACCTCACCCACAAAGCCCATTCTGTATGTTGTCCACAACACTGAGACAGCTATTGCTCCTAGGTCATGGCCATTCACATCCTTACATACACAGATGCCTCCCATTTGTCTGTGTGGTATGGGCTACAATGAGAGGGGGAGTACAAAACATTAACCCTGTTTTACTGTAGCTGCCACTGGCGTGATATGCACATGTCACTCTGACACCTTTTGTAGTGTTGATTCTGTCAACAGGCCACTGCTAGAACACTCCTGTGACATACGAAGGTACATCTAGTATACTCAGTGTAGCTGGAACATGGTATGGGTGATGATGTCCTCTGACCTGTCACAGGTATGCTATGCAGTGTGAAATCATCCGTACTGTCATCTACTTCTGTACTGCTAACATCTACATTGATAAAGGTTCATAGACTTGCAGACCATACTCAGCAGGGTAATAGTGCAGTGCCTCCAATTATGACTGTCGTCTCCACTTGTGGGTTGCAGTGGGTTGATATTATCCAACACCCTATCTGTATTGCATATTCATGCTCAGCACTTGTTCAGAACTTGTGAGCACTTCATGAGCTACTAATTACTATAGCACCCATTCCAACTCATTTCTTACAAGTACACTGTCTGTCCTTACATTTCCAGCTTGCTTCCAGTACAACAGCTGTTGTACACACATAACTCACATATCTTGTGAGACATGGTTGAATATACAGGCATGTCCAACTGTCACGTACCAGTGCTATTGCCTGTCTTTATGATGAATATGGTGAACATGTGGCAATAGAGCAATTGTCTCATGTACACAGTCAATGCCCACCTCCCAACATACGACACTACAGCCTGTGGGAGATGCACATATGTAGCCATGCTGGGGGTAATGCTCTCACCAACCCAGACTGTACCTGACAATCATGTGGGGATATGTAACATTTGCAACACACCCCACTCATCACATAGTCTCACAAGATCACCACCACCACAGGCCACACATAGTATGAGTATGACATTTGCAGAACCTCTCCATACTCTGTGTAGGCAGCAGAGGCAGCCCTCATCACCAAACACAACAACAATTACTTATAGCCCACAGGCTCATGTGTGCCCATCAAATACAGCCAATAGGGTGTTATAACATACCCAACACACCAGTCATAGGTGACTCTGTAGGTGGTCACACTGATGTCCCACTCAGCAGGCTACACAAGGCGATAGTCGCTTACATCTAGCTGTCGGGTAACTGGTTCTGCAACATAACCTATGCACCCATGCCACACCTTACCAGGTACAATTTGACTGTCATTCTCCATGTTAGTGTGACTGCCCTGAGATGTAACTTCCCAGACTACATGTGCAGGGACATGCAATAGCTCTCTGGTCTTGTGGCCCAGAAGGTATCGGCCAAGCCCTGGGGAGCATTCTGCATTTATCCAGACTAGATACCACTGTACAACAACTGACTGTTTCACTTCAACAGTTGCCTGTGCTTCTGCTGTCATTCCACAGGCATCCAGTATCTGTCCACTTTGAATGACATGGTCAACAAAACATGATGCTTTGGCATAGATGACCTGCACCTGTCAGCCCTGGGAGTACAAATACATGTAAGACTCTTGCTGCTCCTATACTGCCTGTCTTGCACAGTTTCCAATAACATTCACCACCAGAACGGGAACAGGCAAGCAAAACATGGGGTCATGTGACTCAATGCTTGACATCATCTCTGACGCACGCAGGCATGGCACTCATAATGGACCACTTCAATATCTCTGCAGTGACTGGGACCTGCCTTTAGGCTCCGCAGAGCACACCTGCACTGACAGGTTATACGCAGACCACACATTTCAGTCATGTAACCTGGACCGGAACACCCACGGCTGAGGTGTGTCCATATTTTACTATGTTGTACACATCTCCTGGCTGGTTACTTAGCACAATGCATCAGAGGTGATCCACGTGCAACTAACTGTGGCCAGAACTGCTATACACATTGTAACATGCTACGGATTCAACAACATACCCCACGGTTACCGGCCCTCATTTCTTGGTGTACTGGACAGTAGGGTTCAGACAGGTACTACTGATGTGCGACTGACTCTACCCCACACTTAACTGGGATAGCTACTCATGTACCGACACATTAGGTCAACGCTGTCCAGGATTTATAACCTCCACTCGGCTGGATCAACCCATACACACCACCACCAAGACCAACAATTGTCTAGACATGGACATTACCAACATGTCACTGGTGTTCCACACCTGTGGTTATCCCCTAGTTGGTAGTTTCTGAAAATATGCTAATCACCCTTGTTATCCACATCCCGGCACCACACCCTTCACGGCATACACAGTACAAGATTAGTACAACGCCTACTACAGATGTCTTATGACAGCAGTAATAAACGTCATGACACCCATGGAGATGGACAATGCACATACAAATGCTGAAACATACCCAGTGCACTTCATTAGCACTTACACGACTGCATTGATCATGCTATTCCAAACAAAGCCATGATGGTACCCACCAGATAATGGATGCCACTCTGGGGGTCCAGTTCCATGGACATAATGTACAACAAAAGGTGGAGGCTGTTGCAAAGTGGAGTACAATCCCATGGATGGGGTAGCTCACTGGTCAGCCTCAGTAGGGCTCCGGGATCCCTTATCACATCCTCCAAACCTAGCTATGTAAACATTACTGCAACACATTCCAGGGTGTACCACAAATCATTATGGAGGTATGTCAGTAGTCAATGGCAATGCCCACATCTGCTCTGACATACGACGGTTACTCAGGAACATTACAGAACCGAGTGAAGTTGGCAACATCCTGGTGGATGGGTTCAATGCTAACTTTACACCCTCTCATTCCCTACAGGGCCATAATCCATGCAGGAACATTGTGGGGTCCCTGCGGTCACAACTACACAGTTCCAACCTGCAGTCTCTAAGGCCTGGAACACAGACTCCATGTGACCGTCCAACATCCCAGGCTGTGATTTACACAAACCTCAGAACGACATGTCTCCCCACTTGGCCACCAGATTCACTAATAGCCTTGTATCAGACATTGTGGCTCCTGAATGGCACACAGCAACAGCTATCACACTCCACACAGGTGGCGCCACAATAAACCAGAGGGACTATTGCCCTATACGCCTGACTGGACTGTTCTGCAAGGCTATGGGGCACATCATCATGGAAGTCATTCACAGAGACATTGGTGGGCTCCAGACCTTTGATGCCACCAAGGTTGGACTTGTTAGGGCCAGACCATGGCTCCTACACCTGGTGGACTCCTTTGATATAGTTACCAGGGTAGTTGATGATGGTAAGGGGGTCCACACAGCCTACATTGTCCTCTCATTGGCTTTCAGCACCGTTCTCCATTCTGGTATTGACAACATACACATCCACCTGAACATCGACCCCCATGTCTCAGGATGTTATGCAAAGTGGCTCACGGACAGGACCCACACAATGAGGGTAGCATACCATAGTATCTACTGTATTTCAGTTACACTTGGCATACCACAGTCCTCAGTCATAGGGTCCCTCATGTTCAGTATATGCTTCCCTGAGGTACAGGCTAGCACAGAGGGACTTTCCCTGACTAGGTTTCCAGACAACTGCATACAAGGCACCATGACTGATCCACCAGCTGATACAGACTCCCTCCATAAGGGTGTCACTGTGACGGATACCTGATGTCGATAACATGGCCTCAAGCTGCATGACACATGGTGCATGAACATTCCCCTTGGATTACACCAATCACCCACTGACTATCACATAGGTGGTAGTCCCCTACATACATGTGACATTATACAGGATCTTAGCACACACGTATGTAGCACCCCACTCCTTTGATAACCATATTACCAATGTGGCATGGATATCCTTCTATGTGGCTACCCTTATCTGTACTGGGTTTGTAGCTGGAACAAAGGCACCCATTGTACCTCTAAACTCCTGATGTATACACACATTCAAGGGTACAACATCCCATTTAGGGTGTCCCTTACAGAACAGCAATGGCTTTACATACCACAACATTAACACACCATGAGGATTATTGAGCTCTGAAGGTTGACGTATGCGGCAGTACTATGGACACCACGACTGTACACATTTGCATACTGCATACTCAGGGGTGACCTCTGCTGAACATACAGGCCCCATGTCCACAACAATATTCATGGATATACTCCACATAAGTGACATAAGCAAAAGCCACTGAGATCAACATGCTCATGGATATGTGCACAAGCGCAACGATGAGTGGGATGTTCTTGAGGGTTACATTCCCAAACCAGACACTCACCATGCTTTGGAACATGATTCCTATGTACATCACGCAGGGACACTCAGTAGCACTGTTTATGAGATACCTCACTTGGTGGATGGGAGACACACATGTACGCCAGGGGTCACTGCAGTGGCTGTACTGTGAAGAGGTGCAGGTAAAACATGGCTCTGCTGTTCACAGACAGGGCACTACCCTAGAGAGGTGCCGCCAGTGTAAACACTGTAGTTGGGCTTACACATAGACTTGCCAGACAGCATAGTACTTCACTATGAACTTGTGAAGCTATTACATGTCCTTTGTGCATGGTTAATTGAGTAGCTCTTTCATTTCGATTAGCTATCATGCTGTTACGGTGTCCTGTGACTACAAGCCATATGTATCCTTTTATTGTGTATTGTACATGCCAATAGACTATACCTTTTGTTTTCATGATGTAACTGTTATGCTGTGTAGAATATCTTACATATCTACCTACAATACTGTACATTACACATATTTTACATATTATCCCATAATGCAAAGCATACTTGCACAGCAGGACCACCTTAGGCATGTTATTGTCGTTATATGCCCATACACATGCCTACTGTGACAGTATATCAACATATACTATCCCCTGCTATGGCATGTACTTGTTGGACATACCCTACCACTGATGGCGGGTGGTGTGGAATTGTTCTGTTTAAAGCCCTCATGTAGCATCCCTTGTGGTGTCTGTGATGTTTACCTTGTGGCCCACAGCAGGACACACAATTTCTACAAGCATTACTATGCTCAGCAAGACATCACTACATAATACCTTTTCCCACTTTATGCATTGCGGACACTTTTAATTAATACAAAACAGGCTATACATACACTAACATATTGAGTGTTCTACATACCTTGTTAGCGTTCTGAACTTTTGTAAATATCTCTCTTACACCTTTACTGTTTAAACGGTTCTATGGTATGAGCATACGGTTTGAATGTCTGGCAAGTCATCCTTATATACGTCTATACCTTTAACATGTGGTTTCCCTTCCGCCAATTGGTGTTCCTGTGTAAATTATTACATGCACATCAGCTGTGCAGCTACTCCATTCACCAATTACGCGGCAACAGTGGGGTATAACTGAATTCTCCACTTGGGCGTTGCCCTTTTGCCCTACCTTCGGGGATATGGCCTGTATGTGTTTTGTTGTGTGGAATTGCAACTGCTATTTGTAGAGACACGGATATTTTGGATTCATGTCCCCCGTGGATTGTGTGTGATGGCTAGAGTATGTGGTTCTACATGTGAGTGTACCTGTCATCTCAACCGTCTGATAAGGGACTATTGCAAACAAAACCTGTAACATCGCCGTCTGTTCCATTATACAACAGCTGTGATTTCACATGGCACCTTTACAAATGTGTCTCTCACAAGGTATGTTAACGCTTCTGCAGATGTAATTGAGTGAGTGGATGTTTGTGATGTTATTACAGTCTGTATTGCTATTGTTTCATGTGTGGGAGATGTAGGTGGGTGTACATAACATATACAGGTTTGTGGGGACTGCATTTCTACTTATTCCATATATGTGTGTGGGCTCCTTCCCTAATTGAAGACCAATCAGTTAGTAGTCTGAAACTATGGTTGTTACAGGCTTATACATTGGGCCATTGTTAATTGGTTTCTATATAGTATGCAGGTGAGGTTGATACTTCCATACCTCCAGAAATACAGCGATCTGTAAAGGAATGTTACTAAATGACAGCTGTCCTGTGTATTTCTGTCACAGATATTTGCACTCATTGCAGTTGTGTTGGTGACTGAACCTCTTTGGCATGGGTTGCCACCTTTTCAAATGGCCATAGTGGAACATTTGCAGGACACACATCAGTGTTTAGAGGCCAACACATACCCATGGTCAGTACACAGGATAGCACATACTTTTATCCTGAATACATACTTATTCTTGTAGCACTTTAGCTACTTATCATGTTTCATGTAACATTTAAATTTTTTACATACAGGTATAACTATTTAATGCAACTATTACATAATATGTGGGACATAATTATGTCCTACAATCTCGGACATTTGCCCTTTTTAATATTTTTTGTCAGGACACAACTGCCCAGGGAGGGGCTGTCCCTCTTAAAGTGGGACAGGTGGTAACCATATACCTATGGCCAGCTATAACCACACCTACCATAATGATCTACCTCTGAGTTAGCACTAACAGACACACGATGCAAACACACACACACATTACAGTCCCACGGAAACACACATGGCACCCTCAACACACGCATACACAGACTACAGCAATCACAAACACAATTGAACACAGTACCTACGTGGACCGCAACACCGGCAGCAATAACTAAATGTCCCTTAATATCGTGATAATATTACACGCGGTTCTAGTGTTCCGGTACTGTGTTCTTTCAGTCTTTCAGCCTCGTGATTACGAGTGTCGGTATGTACCACATTCCATAGTTGGCAGTATCCTATTTATTTGTACCTCCATGGTTGTGTACATGTCGTTGACCTATCTACATATATGCAGATATAGGTGAATCCGTATATATCAACATATATCTCTCTATCACCCTTTCTATCTCTATTATGTATATGTATGTATATATATATATATATATATATATATATATATATATATATATATATATATATGTATATGACAGAGAGAATGACAGGCAGAATACACCTTTCATTGTGTGCATGTCGGTGTATACTGTTACCTGGACTTCGCACATTTATGTTTGAACCTGCCACATTACACACCTGCCGTTGGTACATCTTGGGTAGCTTAGTGTTAGGTGATTGTGTACATGATTGCATGTTCTACTCCTGGCAGTGGTCATTTTACCCTTCAGAGCAGGCACTATTAGTACAGGGGTGAATAATGCTGGTTTCACCTGTTCTGGACATCATTGACCGTGATCTGCGCGATATTCAGAGAAGCTTATCCCTGTTTCGCTCATATCCATATAGTCATATTTAAATGACGCTTATCAGCACTGGGCAACACATATTCCCACTAACATGTGCTAAACATGATCTGATGACCTGCATCCAACATGCATTATTCATGCCTTCGGGATTACGTTACATCCCTTGCAGGATGTGGGACCGGGAACATGCACGACAGTAACTGCATTTACAACTTGGGCATCTGGGATTTGTACACGTGTTATGGCGTTTTGTATGTGGACTGTACTATGGCTGTTACTCCATACTGTGATCATATGGGTAACTCAGTTAGTTTACATATGGATGAGACCTAATAATCGTATGTCCAAGTGATGTTTAATGGATGTGCTCCAGCATTGGGTATGTATGTCACAGTGAGCCACACAGTATAATGTGCTACACCTTCACACAACTGTAGGTGGAGCATGCTGGGGTGACAGATACCTGTCATGGGTACACCCCATGCTTCGCTACTATATCCATGATTACATTATATGGAGCCCCTCATTAATGCACCAGGGAATCCATGCAGAGTGTGTGGGGAACAGTGATTACACACATGGATCCCGCAATTGGCTCTGCTCCACTGAGCGACAGTTGGTTACTCGATGTGGTGGCGACAGCAGACACTGTTTGCCTCGATTGATGAATGGCCTCTGACAATCGGGCGTGTACCTACCGATGTACCTAGGAACCTATACACACAGTACCAACATATGCTGATAGGTGCGTGTACTGTTCAGGTGTTGACATTCCTTGTTCCAATAGCTGTTGTGTGTACAGTGGTTGAGGGCTGCCTATGTAGGATTCACACAGTAGGCCACCTATACATTACAATTTACAGATGATCATGTGTGTGCCATCTATTTTACTGTGTGTGCAGGTGGAGAGGTGTGTCAGTCCATAGGGGCCTACACTGTCAGAGTATGTGCTATACGTTCCCTCTTTGCCAAGGCATAGACATATTGGGCATGCCTCCGTCTGCCTACTGGGGCTGGCACAGGGTGTTCGTGGTCTGAGTCTGTCTGTGCCTATGATGGCCTTGGCAATTGCAGTGGGCTGTGAGGGCCTTCACCATTTTGTCTCTGCTGCAGCTGTTTCCACAGGATCATATTATGTAGCATGGCATATACTATGAGGATGTGGGCACACGTGCCTGGAGAGTAGTGCAAGGCTCCACCAGATATGTCCAAGCAACGGAACCATGATTTCAGCATCCCAAACACATGCTCTATGATGATTCTGGTTTGTGCGTGTGCCTCATTATGGCGTTCTTGCATGGGTGTGTGTGCATTTCTGATGGGAGTCATCATCCATGGCTCCAGTGCATAGCCAGCATCCCCCACAAGGTAGCCATGTGGGATGTCCCCCCTGACAAATACCTGATACAGCTGTGAGGCATGCCAGATGTGGGAGTCATGGTAGCTTCCACGGCTGCCAGCACAGACATCCATGATAATGCCCTGGGCATTGCACATGACCTGGCAGTTGATGGAGTGGTATCCCTTGCAGTTTATGTAGCACCTACCATGCTCACCGGGTGGTGACTTGATATGTATGTGCATGCAGTCTATCGCACCCAGTACCTCCGGGTAGTGTGCCACATGGTGGAAGAGACGCATATTGCTGGCCAACTCCTCCTGAGTTCGGGGGAAGTATATATGCTCATTGGCATGTGGTAACATGGCATCCAGGAACTGGTGTAGTACCCTGGATGCTGATGCCTGTGAGATCCCCATTATATCTCCAGTTGGCCTTTGAAAGGTACCTGTGGCTAGTATTCGCAAGCTTACACATACCTTCATGTCCACTGGGATGGGTTTCCCTCTGTTGTTTCTGGATCTCAGGCGTGGCCGGCACAGCTCAACTATTCGCTGTAAGATGTCCCTGTCCACCCTGTAATGCTCTACTATCTCCAGATCTTGTAGCCCCTGGTAGGTTAACCTTGGTCTGAACACTCTTCTCCTCCTCCTGGGCCTGCGGTGGTTGTCAGCATCATCCTCCACAACACCGTCAGTCTCTAACACATGGTGATGAATCACAGCTATGGCAGCTCCCAACATGTACATTGCAAAAGTTCCCCGTATGTTTGCACCTATGGTGCAGTGTTTGGGAATTCACAGGTGTGTGTGGGGTGCTTTCATGCTTTAAACTATTGTGCTGTGAACACCGATGATGTCATAGGGTGTGTATGTACGATCATAGCTACAGGATATCTTATGTGTTTTACGACAGGAACTACTATTGTGGTGCCTTTGGTGTTGAATTACATTTGGCTGCCATGGATTACCTCTTGCCCTTCCCTTTACATTTCTTCAAGTTTCTTCACGTTTCACCTCCCATTTTCTGGCATGCATCCAGCAGCCTGCTTTCATTTGTACTTTCCTACACCTGGCTTAAATTGCGTAATGTGTTCTATGGCCGGTCTACTGCAGGTTTGCTTTGCTCTGCTATGACAGTTCTCTTTTCTTTGCAATCCGACACGTCCCCTATCCTGTTTCGCAAGTTTCTGCGAGCAGACTTGTCAACTGCCGTCGATTGCCCGCTGTGAGTTAATAGGTGTTAATTGCTCAGTTGTACTCCAATTACCCTACTGTGGCATTTCCTTATTTTCTTCCCCTGACCTTCCTGTTTGAGCTATGGTGCGCAGCGCGTGCGTCCGCTTACCAGGTTTCAGGCACGTTTTCCTCCCCGTACACATGCACTTTCGGGCACCATATGTTCTCTCAGCTAAACAATGCTATACCTACCTCCCCACCCCTGTCCTGCAGCTTTGCTTAGCAATGGCCAGGCTGGATTTGCATTGCTCCAATGTGCTTACAGCTACGGTGGCACACCCCAATGCTGATGTCATGTATACCACTAAGCCACTCCTCAGTGTTGTAGTGCTGCACCGTATGGTACATCCTTAGTCCGGCAGGACGTTTGCAATTCACTATTACCTGCCTCATTTGCATGGCATTGACTACTAATTCCTAGTTACCACGCCGAACACTGTCACAGACCCTTAGCAACCCTTGCAGCTTGGTTGTGGTGTACCATGCATACCATTGAGTATTATGGTGAAATCATGATTTGTATTACATTGCGATTTTATGACATTTGTATATATTTTCTTTGTGTTTCCATTTGCGCACACATGCCCTGCGGTTGTACTTTGCGTTACTGTGGACATGACATTAAATGTTGTTTTTTAGGTGTTGTGCATCTTTTCTTATGCCATTGGCTGTATATTTAGCCATTGGCATATGTTAACTTTGTAATATACGAGTCTGGTCCGCTTTCATAGCTCCGATGTTCTGTTTGGAAAAATGTAAACCGCGTTTTTTTGGTTTACATTTCTGTGGGCTTACGCTACGCCTGCACCACTTCATGAATCGTTCTGTACCTTCATTTGCATGGTACGGCACTGCGCATGGGGTGATTAGCATACCTAAGCCGAGGGCTGTGCAGGTCTGGCGTACGCCGGTAGTGCACATGGAATTGGATCGTACCTGAATCGCTCAGCGGCCATGTTTGGCATTATACCGCCTATGCTATGCCTGTGCCTGGCGCAAGCTTCATGAATCCTGGGGCAAAAGTTGAAAATAGCAAAGCCACGGGAAATCAAATTTTTTCCCAGGGAAAAAAAATCAGTCGGCTGTTTTCAGGGCTTTGCTATTTCCTCCACTGTGGTGCAATCTTGGAGTGGGTATATTTAAGTAGGGGTGTGTGTGTGTGGGGGGGGGGGTAAAGGCCTCCACTTTAGTTTAAGTTTAAGGTTAAATAATAAGTGTCATATTCCACACCTTAACACCTTTGACATACAGTTATTATTTACTGAACAGATATTATGCAGTACTGATCTGTGGTTCCTAACTATTCCTGCTATATTCACAAAGATGTAATGGTATGTACTGGAGTAGTGCAATGGGGTGCACACGTTAATAATGCTCAAACTATTGTTATAGTAATATAATATGTACCCTCTGCTACCATCATTAAGTTTGCTGTAATGCAGAATATTACTGAGTGTGACACCTTTAATGGCCGCAAGACTTCACATTCCATAGTTATCAGTAGATAAGCAAGGCCTAAAATGCATGTACAGGAATGTATAGCAACAGGATTATTCATTTATGACTGTATGTGTGAGAAAGCTTATATAAATCGATATGTTTTAAAAGTCCCCAATACAGCTTGGCAAAACTTTGCTTGGTTATTAGCTGAATTGGTTAATCAGTGTTTCAGTATTGTGTGAAGTTGAATGACAGTGTGTTCAAAACCCACCAAAGCATTTTTTATTGACTCTCATATGCATTAATACAACGCTATGATACTGTAGCATGGTTGGGTGCTGCATTACTAAAATGTGTACACATGTTTTATTGTCAGTGTGCATTAACTCCTATAGCTCATAGGCCACAGATGACTATGCATTTCTAGGCTAAGTACAATTGCAAGAGTATTCCATGTTATCTAGTCTAGTGGCAAGAATCTCATTGTGCATCAGTTTCCTTACCTATAGGAACACTTAACTGAATAATCTCAGTGCTAAATTTTCATTAATGACTTAAACATGCGTCAAGTATGACTAGGTTATGCAATTATTCTTGCCTTAAACAAGTGTGCAGATGGAATCCTGACTATGTATTATAGCTGAAGGGGTAGCACTGTAGGTACAGTCAGTAACCATATTGTTGATTGTTGTAGGCTCTATTCCCAAGTCAATCCTTCTACTTTTGAAATGCTCACATTTTTATGCTATACATTTATGCAGGTATTGTACAAAACAACATTTTTAAGGACATTTATGTGTTGTAGAATATACTCCATGTAGGCCACAGATGACTAAACATTTTGTCGGCATCTGCAAGGCCTTTCAACCTAGTGATTGTGTAATATTCAAATATTAAGACACCATACTTTGTCAACAATGAATTTATCACATCTCACCAGTCATCATATGCCAGTTACCTTTTTTGGGAAGTGCTGCATATAATACCACATAATCTGAGCCTATGGACATAGTTAACCTGTTGACCGACAGATTCTGTAAAAAATTCACTCCCCTGTCCCTGCTACATGTACCCCATGACATCTCTACCACATATCCCCTACCTTGCATCTCTAAAGAGCAGGTCATAAATGCTCTCTCTAAGACCAAAAACAGCATCTATGAGATCTGATAACATCCCAGGCTGCATCCTATATGGGCTCCAACATGAATTAGCAACACCACTGGGTACTCTTTTTAATCATAGTCTAAGCATCAGCTTTGCACCAACTGAATGGAAAACAGCCACTGCTATTCCCCTTGCACAAAGGTTGTGCTTCCACTGACCCTGGGAATTATAGACCTATTAGCCTGACTAGTCTTATCTGCAAAACCATTGAATGAATCATCATGGACCTTATCAACAAAGATATAGGTAATCTCCAAACACTTGACCCCACTCAGTTTGGATTTGTCAAATGGAGATCATGCCTGGTGGACTTTTTCGAGACATTCACCAAGGCCCTGGTGAAGGGAAACCTGTTCATACTGCCTACCTGGACTTAGCCAAGGCATTTGACACTATCCTCTACTCAGACATCATTGTCAAACTCACCCAACTAGGCATCAACCCTTATATCATTAGCTGACTTGCTAAATGGCTCATTGATAGAACCCATATAGTCAAAATAGGGGAATCCACCTCCAGCAGCAGACCTGTAACCAGTAGTATTCCACAGAGATCAGTCCTGGGACCTCTGCTGTTTGGAATCTATTTCTACGAAGTACAAACAAAAATGAAAGGTCTGTGGCTGACAAAGTTTGCTGATGACTGCAAACTGGCAGTGGTCATAGAATCACCAAATGATGTGAACATCCTACAAGTAGGTCTTACACAAACAAATGATTGGTGCCAAAGTCATGGCCTTAAACTCAATGCAAAAAAATTGTTATCACTCCTTTCTGTAAAAGTGATGTTTCTGCTAACTACCACATCAATAGCAATACCCTCAGTGGTGAGAGACCTGGGCACACAGGTTAACAGCAACCTTACCTTTGACCACCGCGTCTCAGTGGTAAGAAGGGCATTCTATAGTTCTAATTTCATAAGTAAGGGCATTGCCTCCAGAAAAAAAAGAAGTTATAACTTCCCTGTACGCTTCCCTCATCAGGTCAATAATTAAGTACAATGCCCCTTTTGGTATGTACCTTTCCAAGCACCTGCAGCAATTGAAGAAACCACAAAAGTTCTTCACAAGGAAAATTCAAGGTCTTCTGCATCTGTCCTATGTAATCATCTGAAATCACTGTCACTTTATTCTGTTTCATACAGACTACTCAGAGGTGATCTCTGCCTTGCATACAAGGCAATCTCTGACCCTGTTTTACTGGAAATGCTGCATGTCTGTAAGTCAAATGGTACACGGATTACTCACTCTAAAGAACTTAACCTGGTGTGTGACATTGATAAAACATGCTGGAGAGACAGATTTGTCTCCCAGAGACTACCACACCTTTGAAACCCCACTTCATGTCAGAGTACCTCTTTAGCCCTCTTCAAATGCAATCTAGACAATTGGATGGGTGATTGTAAATTCACTCCTGGGGTTCCACCTGTGTCCCTCTTGGACAAGGGCAATAGGTGCTGATCATGAAAATAAGATAAGAACTTGGCTAGGCTTGTAAGGGCCCTAGGGCCATTAGCCTATTAACTTTCTATGATCCTATGAATGATCCTATGTACCTATTCCTACACATTCAAACATATATATATATATATATATATATACATATATATGGAGATACATGAATGGATATATATGTAGAGATATTATGTACATGAGCATTCATATGTCAAGATGTTTGTATGAGTCTGAACATGTATTTTGCATAAATATCTGTGCTGTTATTTATGTAGCAGTCTTGGTACTTTCCATATATTAATGTGGGGTACATGATACCTTAGTACATGCAATCACCTACTTAATGCTGTCCACACGCCATTAACTTTGTTTTGTTGTATAGACCACTGAGCATAATGGTGAAGACATCATTTTTTATGCCACATAGCAAGACATCAGCACATTGTACCTGTCATGCATTCTGTACTGAACATGCCCTGAGATCATACCTTTCAATCTCTTAGAGCAAGAAATCTGGACAAAGCCATAAGTAAAAGTGGGACAAAGGCTCAAAAATAGGGATAATTTTTAAATATTGCTCTTACAAGCTTAGAACGTTGATAGAATAACAGGTTTTACATTAGCATGAATTTTCTGAAGGGTATGAAGTCTGAAACCCAGACGTCTGCCTTTATTTTCTGACTTCAATCTTTAATGAGTTGCCATTAATTTGCCAGAAAACCACAATTTTATGAAAACTGGACTAAAAATATGAGGCAAAAATCTGGACATTCTATGAAAAACTGTACAGTTGAGAGGTATGCCTGAGTAGAAATAATTACCTGCAACATTATTTTATGCAGTAAGTGTGTATTCACAGCTCCAACATATTTGACTCAAAGGAACTCATTTACTCATAGTGTGATATATGTAGCTAAGCGAGTAGGGTACTTAACTCTTGTATAGACATAGGTAACTGTTGCAGGTTTGAAACTAACATCCACTAGGTTGTTGTCAGTTATCCTAGCGTGCAAATACCTGTATGACTCTACCTTCACCAGCATACCTGGCACCAGTGGAGTACCACAGGGTTCTGTGCTGGGCCTCTTACTGCTTGGCATCTATTACTCAGAAGTCCAGGCCAAAGTAGATGGCCTTTGGCTCACCAAGTTTGCTGATGATTGCAAACTGGGAGGAATCACTGAGTCACCCAGTGATGTCAACATATTACAAGAAGGGCTAACATAAACAAATGATTGATGCTAAAGCCATGGTCTAAAACTAAATTAAAAAAATGTAGTATTATTGCCTTTGGCAAAACAGAATTTCCTACAA
The DNA here is from genome assembly GCF_019279795.1 of Protopterus annectens. Taxonomy (NCBI): domain Eukaryota; kingdom Metazoa; phylum Chordata; order Ceratodontiformes; family Protopteridae; genus Protopterus; species Protopterus annectens. The sequence goes on from NC_056746.1 coordinate 1,038,662,789, forward strand.
ATTACAATACTGACAGCACACCACTGAGTTCCAACCCAGTGGTGTGAAACTTGAGAACCAGCTTGATAGCATTCTAAACTTTGACCACCAAGTTTCCACAGTGCTAAGGAAAGCCTTATATGTAGCACACCTCATAAGCAAGGGCATACCATCCAGGTCAAGGGATATTATAACTCCAATGTACTTGACCCTCATCAGACCACTAATAGAGCATAATGCACCCTTTTGCATGTACCTCACCAGACACCTGCAGCAGCTGGACAGACCTCAGAGGTTTCTCACTAAAAGTATACAGGGACTCCAAGCCATGACCTACATGGACAGGCTGAAAGCCCTGTCACTTTACTTGTATCTTATAGGCTGCTAAAAGGTGACTTGTGTATGGCCTATAGGTCAATTTCCAACCCTGACCTAATGGAAATGCTGTACATCTGCAAGTCAAATGGCACAAGACTCACTGACTTTAGGGATCTCAACCTAACTTGTGACATTACTAGAACATGCTGGAGAAACAGATATGTCTCACTGAAACTGCTGCTTCTCTGGAATAGACTTACTATTCACATAAAACAGAGCTCTTCACTGAAATGCAGCCTAGATAATTGGATGGGAGACTGCAAATTCACCCCTGGAGTGCCACCCATGTCCCTCATGGAAAGGGGTAGCTGTTGTTAATCACAAACCCGCTTTGTTCATAAATTTTTTCTGAAGAACAAATTGGGATACTCGGTATTAACACAGCTAGGCTTGTAAAGGCTCTGGGGCCGCTAGCCTAGTAACCTCTTAAGAACCTATAAACATATTGTATGTGGCCTTTTTTCAATGTGCTTTATTCTCTATAAAGTGGATATTGTGGCAATAATTTGAAACTGTCATTTACCATTACATGCTGTATAACCGCATAAGACAGTCATTGCTGCTGTGTAATATTTATGCTCATTGTATATTTAGGTGCTGAGAATAGTGGCCATAACCAAGCCATGTGCATTCAGTGAAAGCACAAACTGGAGGAAGAGCAACAAGAGAGAGGTTTGTCTACCATGTGTTTAGTTTTTCTGCCTTAGATGTTCCCTTTATTAATAATAGCCTTTCATTGTTTCCATGTAGCACTGTTTAAACAGTTAACTTCAGTGAATGCAAATGTGTGTACAAGATTTCCATAGTGCAACACCAAGGTATATGTCTTACACTTCACTTTTGTCTGTATAACACATTTGCTGAACTCATGATTAAGTGTAACCCTGCAGTTTATATTGTGTGGAAACATTTGTCAATCTATTGTAAGGTAAGATGAAGTTTGCTGACACAACTTAAATGATAGTCACCTGTGTTGTATTTCTCTTGTGGGCATCACTTTTATTGTATTACATAACGTTATGTGTATTTGCTAGTTTGGTTACTTGTCCCCCCCCCAAGTATTCCTTATATGTATTTTATTTTGATGGTAGTGGGGCTTCATTAACTCTATGGGATATATGTCTTCCTGTTTAGCTAGTGGATGAGTTCTTGCTATCTCATGTTGTCAGTGATATCGACATAGTTGTATCACTGAGATGTGGTGAGGTTCTGCTCTCCCCACACATAGACATAGGTGCAACTCTATGTGTAATAGGACAAAAAGCAGAATTGCATATGTTTTGGACATTACTATACCAAGATGCACTTTTGATGTGTGTGGAGTTAATGGAGCTTGTCCAAAGCTGTCTAACATGAGAAATACTGTCTCATGATGACTCTTAGATGTATCAGTGTAACTTGTTTGTGCTAAGTGATTCTTAGCTACATATAAATGTGAGCTGTTAACAATATATATGTACATATGTTATGTACATATGTTATGTACATATACTGTAACATAACCATGCTGTATATTGTAAGGACAGTCTGTTATGCTGTGACCCATACATTCCACTCACAATTCAATCTAAAGATGCTAACAGGATATATCTTACCCACAGTCCATTGTTTTATTACTTTACATAAACATTGCTACACTCCCATGCAGTTTTTGCACATGGGGATTCACTTTGTAGTACATATCCCATTTGAGATATATAGCAACATGTTTTACAAGTTTTACAGGTTACAGTTACATTATATTTACAGTATTATATTACTGATACCACAACTTATATAGGTGGTGTCTCATTTAAGTGTGAGTCTAGCCATTGAGCAATTGTGATTTCTTCCTGTGTTGTTTATAACTTGTATGATTTGGCTTTGTGTGTAAGTCAAGATATCGTTTGTTGTATTCTTATAGTATTTGTATGTGTATGTTTTCCAGACGTATGATATGCTACCACTAAAAACATAAACATACTACACCAGAATTCTGTTTTTCCATGTATTCTAGGTGTAAATATGTCTCTGTACTAGATGGTTTACTGTTTTGAGGGGTGTACTTAATTAATCGTTTAAATTGTCATAGTTTAGAGCCATCTACGACTTGTATATATATGTCAGTGCTGCACATGCTCTTGTTTTAGGCCTGTGATGTGTACAGCTTGATATCCTCTCTTATAATTGTAGTACTCATATTTACAGGCCATTAATGTTAGGTTTCTTCATTACAGGATGCTACTCGTATATGTGAATCATTGTTCTTGTTCAGTAGACATCAGATATTTGTGATTATATTGCTGTATATGCACGTCATGCTATAGAAATTATGTGCTGCAGCTGACATTGTTCAGTAATGTCTGCATACCTTGATAGTTACTATTACTGTATATGGCACTCATGATGCATCTGATTATTCCATTAATTGTCATGTGAATTATAATCAGAGCTAGTCATGTTTTACTGTGCGCACATGAGCGTGTGTGTGTGTGTGTGTGTGTGCTTGTGTGCTGTATTGACATGTTAAATGATGCCTCATTGCTGTGTTTTGCTACACGTGGTATTACTGACAAGGTATCCAAATCACTTGTGCTGTTGACAGACCCTACATTTTCACACGCAGTAAGTCGTGTATTCCTCCCCAGTCTCACTGTGATATTGTTTGACCTATTCTTTAACTTTGATAACTGAATTACTGCTGACATAGCTGTCTTGCACGTGTGTCTTTATTGATCTAAATGACATAACAACAAAATATGTATTGTATTAGGGTTGCATATATTGCACATTGTGATAGCACAACTACAAATAAGATAATGCTCACCATACTCACACATCCTCTTTCCATACTGTACACATTTCAGAAATGTTGCATTGTTATACAAGCATTGTTTTGGCTTGTTTTTGCAATGTTACCAATTTATGTTTACTGCCATGTTACAGAGTGTAGGAAACGTGCCAGCCCACCCATCCACAGGACATGACATAGATGTCCTTGTAGGATTCTGATTCCGAGAAACAGAAGACATCTGGGCAAGGATTTGCTCTGAGCTACTGCACAATGGTACCTCCTATACCAAGCCAACAGTCATTGCCAGTATACTGGCCAAGAGATTCAGTGCCAAATTTACCCCCCAAAGGACCAATCACGATACCAGTAGATTGCCAGGCACCCAGTATTTCTGCTGTACAGGGTAAAACAGCACTGTCCAAGGCCATAAATGCAGCTTCTATGGGACCTGACAATATCCCTGGTTGTGTTCTACATGAACTACAGAGTGAACTGGCACCTCACCTGTGTGCCCTGTTCAATCACAGCCTCACCTCAGGCTTTGTCCCTGCTGAATGGTACACTGTTGTAGTCATCCCTCTCCACGAAGGAGGAGTGACTACAGACCCTGGAAACTATCACCCCATTAGCCTAATGAGTCTGATATGCAAAGCTATAAAATGCATCATTGTGTACCTAATAAACAAGGATATAGGGAATTTCCAAACTCTGGATCCCACACAGTTTGGTTTTGTGAAGTGTAGATGATGCCTGCTCAACTTGGTCAACTTCTTTGAGTCAGTCACCAGAGCTGTGGATGAAGGCAAGGTGGTTCATACAGCCTACTTTGATCTGGCCAAGGCTTTTGATACCATTCCCCACTCAGAAATCATAGAAACACTCACTAAGCTTGGCATCAACCCCTATATCACTAGGTGGGTTGCAAATTGGCTCACAGATAGAACCCACAGTGTGAAAGTAGCTGACTCCAAGTCAGACTGCTGATTAGTCATGAGTGGAGTCCCACAGGGTTCAGTCCTGGGTCCTGTCCTGTTTGGTGTCTATTTCTTTGAAGTCCAGGCCAACACGAAGGGACTCTGGCTGACAAAGTTTGCAGACGATTGTAAATTGGGAGCTATTATTAACTCCCCAAGTGATGTTGACATCCTACAGAATGACCTCACTGTGACCAATGACCGGTGTCAGAACCATGGCCTTAAACTCAATGCCAAAAAATGTGTCGTCATCCCCTTTGGGAAAAACCCATTTACCATGAATTACCACATTGATGGTAGTCCACTGAACAAAGACATTATAAGAGTGATATTATTTGGGTGGCAAAAGCCAGGGTACCTTTTTGGCTGGGCTTGTATAGGCCACAGGGCAGATAGCCTAGTACCTACCTATGAACCTATGAACCTATGAAGAGATCTGAGAACACAGGTTGACAGCAACCTCTCTTTTGATCACCACATTGCCACTGTGGTCAGAAAGTCCTTCTATGTGGCACATCTCATTACTAAGGGTTTTGTATCCAGGAAGAAAGAGGACATTGTCTCCCTCTACTCTTCCCTCATTAGGCCAATCATCGAGTACAATGCCCCATTTGGCATGTACCTGACTAGACACATGCAGCAACTGGAGAGGCCACAAAAGTACCTCACAAAGAGGATCCTAGGCCTTAAACACTTGTCCTATATGGTCAGACTCAAAAAACTCCAACTATTCTCTGTCTCATATCGCCTACTTAGAGGCAATCTCTGCTTGACTTACAAAGCCATGTCTAACCCAGCTCTGTTAGAAATGCTACATCTAAAGAAATCCCAGTCTCTCCGCACCACAAGCTCCAGAGTCCTCAACCTCATTACCACAATTAACAGAACATGCTGGAGGGACAGGTTCACAACCCAGAGACTGCCCATGCTATGTAACAGACTTCCCATACATGTCAAGCAGAGCACCTTGCTGATCCTCTTCAAGAGAAATCTTGATGAGTGGATGGGAAACAGAAAATTCACCCCGGGGATAACACCAGTGGCTCTACTCAACAGAGGCACTGGGAACTAAGGCCGGATGGCACCATGTCAGGGTAGTCCTATGGCTAGGCTTGTAAAGGCCCCAGAGCCATTAGCCTAGTACACACCTATGAACCTATGTGGGAGTAGGACAACTGGGGCACTATTCCAGCAGAAAAATGATGACAACCCCCACCACCCCAGCCAGAAGACCTGAAGGGCCAAATCTGAGATGTGACAGATGTCTTCTGAATCTAGATGCAGGACATGATGGGAATATTTTTTCCAGGACGTGTAACAGGCCATGCAATACTCCTTCCTGGAGACTGAATTTGAGATCATTCATGATGCTTGACACGCTCAAGGAGGGGTTACTGGAACATAAGTGTTGACTACATGTTCCACTTGTGTCATGCTGCTGCTGCCATGGTGTATTGCCACTTAGATTTTCTTTCAGTTACATGCACATATTTGTGCAGACTTCCATATTGTGGTCATGTTTGTACTGTGCACCTTGTGATGCACACTTCACAATCTGGCTTTTACAGGGCTATGTTATTTATCTATGATACATGTTTAGATATCTCAGTGTCATTATTACCATGGTGTTACACAAACTTACACTGCTGTCATTTATGCTGACAGTTTTACATACAGGCAAATCAGTTATTCCTGCACTCTGTCTGTGGCCTGCCAAATCTGCATACTGTGACCCATGATGTTGTCATTTCTGATCTTGTAAGACGCTGTATTTGCCAGCTATATTTAATGCAGATTGCAGTCTACTACTGACTACACAGTTGTCGTGTTGACAATGCTCACATGACTACATTAACAGGTGTTGACATATGGCATGTATGGGACATTATACCTGCTAGCATTGCTGCCATTCCCCACACATCCCACTGTGATGCTTCCTCCTGTGATATTTTGAGCACGTGTGAAATATTTGCCTACTTTGTACGCATATATGTTGCTATGCTGGTGTTTTGTATGTCTTTTTGACATACTTGTCACAGCAGAAAGTTTGCAACATTTGTGACGTAAGTGTGTTAGAGACTCTCATGTGCAATCTACCCCTGTGTGTACTATTCATTGGGCCTTTGTGTGCCTTGTATTATCCACTTTACAAATCTAGTTCCATCATTTACTCTTACGTTGTTCACCTGTGTGAGTAGCCTGTCTCAGTGCTGTATGGTATTAGTGAGTACAACTGACATGTAAAGTGATGATTTTTGCCTCGTTGTTACCCTTGCATATTAATTTCACTTGCATTGTACCACTGTAGTGCTCAGCCACATTTTTATGGTACAAGACCACTGTATTGGGTCTGCAGCTTATTTTCTGCAATGTGTACATTTTTGATGCCAGTAACAAATGTTTACATTCCTCTGCAGTGTTCATACTGCATAATATGCCTGCAGTGTTTTGTATGGCTGTACATTGTAGACCCCTAACAATGCCTACCTCCAAATTGACCTGTAATATGTAGTGAAATAACTGAGTCTTGCTGCTGCTAGGTGTGCTATAGGTGTGTTCCATCAGAAATCTCGAACATTCAAAGGTTCGAGCCTCATATAGTCGACACCATATGAGTGAACTTTTGAAAGCTCACAAGTTTCAACGGAGATCGCCGTAGGGAATATTTCCCTTTAGTTCAATGTAGTGCGATCTCGGAGTTGGTACATTTAAGTAGCAGGGGTGTGGGGGGTGAAGGGCTGCCCGGAGTGTTCAGGTAAGGGTTTTTTTTTTTTTTTTAATTTTTTATTATGTGTTCAAAGTTTTGAAACTTCACTCATATGGTGTCGATCATATGAGAGTTGAAGTTTTAAACCTTTGAGCATATAATATAGACCCGGTATGTACACCTGACTGTCATTTTGTCCGTCATACACAGTTAAAAATTAAAATCCATTTTCCTGTTTGTGAGTGGGCCACCTATTGTCTTAGGTTCGCATGGCAGTAGATATGGGTATGTGATAGTTAACAAGAATTTTGGGTGTACCTATGCTACTTGCTGTTTAACAGTTGCGCATGACTGTGTTATTTGTCTCACATGTACACAGACACCTTACATCACATCACATGTGCACAATGCACATGTACCAGACATCAGCCTCTTGCTGCATGCACATTGCAGCACCTTTTATGCTACACTTGCAGTCTGCACTGTGATGTGGACACATGCATGTCCTGGGTTTTCATATGGCAGCTTTTTCAGACATGCTTTTCCTTTGTACTGAGGACATAATGTGTCCATTTCCCATCTCTCTTATAGATTTTTGGCTATGTGTTACACATTTACCTGTCATATGTATATGCGTGTGTTTATGTATACCTCTGTGTACTGTCTCATCATTGGCCTCTAGGTATACTGTGCTTGTAGCACAGCTCTGTTACAATGACAGGCTGTCACACACAGGCGATTCATAGCCACTCACTGTGGAGGTCATTATGATGTTTCTGTCTGTATTTGATCTTGACTGGCGTTTTCTGTGTTCTACTGACATGCTTTTCATGCTTCCTGCATACCTGGGAATGAACAGGCTTGCTTATGTTCATTTTTCTTGTTACTATGATATTCTGTAATGCAGCTCTTCCACCAAGTACTTTCTGCATAACATGCCATGGTGCAGATATGCCTGCTGATTGCCCTGGATGTTCGACTTGCACGATATGATTGCATGACACATATCTATGCTGCATTCCTGTACACCATGTGTTCTGCTTCTGCCATGTAATGCCTGTTGTGATGATAGCATCCCATTTCTCCCATCCAACTCTGTGGTGTGTATAGTTATTGGGTTATTACATAGTTACTTAATTAATTGGTGCAGTACTGTTGCTTGGCTCTGTACAAAGTCATTTGCCTTTTGCATGCAGGGTTGGGGGTTATAATATGACCTCTGCTTTATTGCTCCTACATTTCCTTTGGTGGATGTGATTAGCCTTGATGTTGATTGGGTTACATTTGTATTACCAACAACCTACTGGATGAAAATGTTTGATGTTCATAGTGTTGTATTGCAATGTTGGCATTCCCCAGTTAGTGGTCTCTCACATGCCTGCTATCAGTCGTACTTCTTTTGGCATAACTGTCAGACAGTTGGCAACATCTCAGCACTGCTTTCTGTAAAGGGTATGTGATGCATTATTGTGGTGCATCATGGCTGGTTTGCATCGCCACCCTGTTCATCAACTTTCCTTGACTCATGCTGTGCAGTCCATATGTGTGTTACCTGTGTACCACACCTATCCTTTATGTATACCATGACCTTTGTCCATGTTTTAGTGTAATATATGTTGCATAAAAGAGTGGCCTATTCCCTCCACCAAAAAAAAATACCCAAGCCCATCTGATTCTCTTCACTCATCCCTCTTGTGTGACCCACTTCTTTACCCTCACCCTGCTTCTGCTTTTCTATCACCCTGTTTCCTTGGTTGTGTGTATTTTCTGTGTTCCTTTCACATGTACCACACTCTTTGTTAGCTACAGTTAGTGATGGCAATGTGGCCTTGTATGCCACATTGCCATAATTAGTATTTTTATGGATTACAATGGATTCCACAAATATATATATATATATATATATATATATATATATATATATATATATATATATTAGTAGTTCTTAATTTCTCCTTTGTGCTTTATGACAGGTTCCACAATAGACTGTGGAAATGTATTGTATAATGGGGATATTGCTGCTGCACCATTATATTGTCCCATTGCTTTCTGCATATTATAGATGTGTTCATTTGGGTTTGTATACCTGTCACACACATGCCTCACTAGTGGGACCATATCTACTTATGGACATTTTCTCATTAGCATACAGTTTCAGGTTATGACTCTATTGCTCTGATATTACTGATTATCTTGTGGCTGCATTATGCTGAGATACACTTCTTGGACTAAGATGCATTTGCATATTACTTGCTTTCCCACAAATCTTGCACATAATTCAATGTACCCTGCTGAGTTCAGTGAATCTTTTGGAATCTTCTCTAGTGTCTTATTCTTCATGTTAATACTTACTAACCTATATTCACTTCACCGTGGGTATTATTCAGCACCATTTGGCAGTGTTGTGATCTAGCAAAGCATTTTAGTTCTGTATCTAATGATTTTAACCAGTCCACTCAAACAAGAGAGCACCTCGAATTATAAGGATCTATATGTGACAAAGACACATCTAGGGCATATTTGTTATCTTGGAGTTCAGAGAGCAATAGACCCTCAAACTGAATGATTAAAGAACTTTTTTATTCATTTTCCTCTGTCCTACTGTAATCCTTTATATGAAACAATAATACATGCATATTTTCTTTGGTATGACATGCAGTATGAAACATTTTCTATAATGTGGCATATATAGAAAAAGCATGATAATACATGCCAGCCCTAATTACTCAAACATTTCAAAATCTCTTGACAATCTGGAAAATAAAATCTTATTTTTGCTGATAACATTTGTATTCCCTGACTTTTGAACTATTAGAACTTGCACATTGTCATCATTCTAATCCTTTTTGTCATTTTTTAATATACTGCTATGAGGAAGCTATGATGTTATATAGAGAATCTGACACTCAGTATGCATATATTTGTGAAGTCTATGAAAGAAAAGCTATACATGCATAATACACCCTCAAAAATGTCATCACAAAACTGTGAGCTGCAATTATCTAAAAACATTTGCTGCCTCCTTTAACATGCCCACGCACCCCTAATGTAAGGGGCTGTGCCCCTCACACTCCTACTACACTTGTACCATTCCTATGCAAGCTGCACCTCGCATTAAAGGTGATACTGAATTCTTGAACATTTTATACAGATTACTTTAAATACACTTTTGTAATGACATTTCTGCAATGTTGATCTCTCATGTTCATAGGTTCATAGGTTGATACTTGGCTATCTGCCCTAGGTCATTTATAAGCCTAGTCAGAGTGTGTTTGGCTTTCACCACCCTTTTAGATTAGTTGACTGTGCCTCTGTATAGTAGGTCACAGAAGATAGCCCTTTTAAGGTTAGTTTACTGTACCTCTGTCTAGTAGGGACACAGAAGAGATCCCAGGGGTAAACCTATGATCTCCCATCCACTCATCAAGATTTCTCTTGAAGAGGGTCATTGAGGGGCTCTGCCTAACATGGATTGGGATTTTGTTCCAGAGTGAGGGGAGCCTCTGGGATATGAATCTGTCCCTCCAGCATATCCTATTTATTTCTGTGCTGAGGTTTAAGTCCCTGTAGCTCTAAGGGATTTGGATTTCCTGAGGTGGAGCATGTCCATTAATTCTAGGTTGGACATGGCTTTATACGTCAGGCACAGATCGCCTCTGAGTAGGTGGTAAGCAACTGAGTAGAGCTGGAGTTTCTTTAGCCTAACTGAGTAGGGCATCTGTTTGAGTCCCTTGATCCTCTTGGTGAGGTACTTTTGGGGTCTTTCCAGTTGCTGCAGGTGTCGGGTAAGGTACATCCCAAATGGGGCATTGTATTCAATTATGGGCCTGATGAGTGATGAGTAGAGGGGCACAATGACCTCTCTTGATCTAGATGTGAGCCCTTTCATGATAAGGTGGGCTATATAGAAGGTCTTTCTAACCACTTTGGCAATGTGATTGTCAAAGGAGAGATTGCTATCTACTTGGGTCCCCAAATCCCTAATTACTTCTTCTGTACTTAATGGATTATCACCTATGTGGTAATTTGTGGGCAATTTGTTTTTCCCAAAGGGGATGACTATGCACTTTTTGGCATTTAGCTTTAGGCCATGGCTCTGGCACCAGTTATCCGTCTCTGTGAGACCCTTTTGGAGGATGCTTGTGTCAGTCGGCGACTTGATTATGGCACCCAGTTTGCAGTCATCTGCGGACTTGGTCACCCATAGTCCTCCCGTGTTAGCCTGTACCTCAGAGAAATATATACTGAACAAGAGAGGTCCCAGGGCTGAGCCTTGTGGGATGCCACTTGTAACTGGTTTAGAGTCTGACATGGCACTTGCAATTCTGACCATGTGGGTTCTATCCCTGAGCCAGTTTGCAACCCATCTTGTGACACAGGGGTTGATATTTAAGCTGGTGAGCTTATTTATGATGCCCGAGTGGGGTATTGTGTCGAAGGCTTTTGCGAGGTCCAGGTAGGCTGTGTGGACTACCTTCCCTTCATCTATGGCCTTGGTGACTGTTTCAAAGAAGTTGACCAGGTTCAAGAGGCAAGATCTGCCCTTAACAAAGCCGAATTGGGTAGGATCCAGTGTTTGGAGGTTCCCAATGTCTTTGTTTAAGAGTTCCATGATGATATACTCCATAGCTTTGCAGATCAGGCTAGTCAGGCTTATAGGGTGATAGTTTCCGGGGTCCGTTGTGGCACCACCTTTGTGGAGTGGGATCACTGTTGCTGTATGCCATTCCTTGGGTACATATCCTGTAGTAAGGCTGAGATTGAACAGTGACTTTATGTGAGGGTTCAGTTCTTCTTGGAGCTCGTGTAAGACGCAGCCCAGGACACTGTCCGGTCCCATTGATGCTGTGTTTTTTGCTTTGGAGAGGGCAGCTCTCACGTGTGCATCTGTGATGTCAGGGAGGCTACACTATGTTGGGATAGACATTTGCTCTTTTGGGAGTTTGCACTGAACCTGTCTGCCAGGATGTTGGCAATGTCTGTGGGTTCAGTGTATTTTTTGTCATTTTGCACTAACTCAGAGCATATCTGGGAGTTGCCACCCAGGTTCCTGACATAACTAAATAAGGCCTTGTGATTATCTTTAGCGTCTTGTGCAATTTTTCTTTTGAAGCTGGCCTTAGATGATTTTATGAGGGATCGTAGTTTCTTGCTAGTACTGATCAGAGATGCCTTCCCTTTTTGGGATTTTGCTCTATCATGTAGTAGCTTCCACCTTCTGTTGTATAGCTTATTTTTGGCTGGGGTCCACCAGACAGGTCTTCTGCCTTTGGAGAAGTGAGTCTTGGTTTTATTTGAGATAGCACGATCCATGCATTCCTGTAGGTGTCCATAGAATGTGTTTGTAAAGGAGTCTGCAGTTTGGGCCGTATTTTCCACTGGCCTGGGGGCTTTTGAAAGATTCCACCTTGGTTTTGAGAAGTGTGAAGTTTGCTTTTGAGAAGTTCTTCACTGTGGTTTCCTTGGCTGAGGGTGAGGATGGGATATCACTGTCCAGTGAGATTAATTTATGGTCAGATCTTACCAATGAGGGGTATACCTCTGGTATGGAACATAGAGTCCCCATGTTGGTGATGATCAGGTCCGATATGTTTTCCCCTCTTGTGGGAGTGGTGACCAGTTTTTCCATAGCATTTGAGTTTATAAATTCTAGGAACCGTTGGGCGAGGGTGTTGGGGCTTGAGTAGTGCTCCCAGTCTATGTTTGGGTAGTTGAAGTCACCCAATATAATGGTGTTTGGAGAGACCTTCATATTCTCCAGTGTTCTCAGGAAAGCTGAGTGGGGTTCCTGAGTTTGGGAGGGTGGTCTGTAGCAGGCTACAAGCTGAAAGGCAGTTTTGCCCACTGTTAGTTGCACATGGATGGTCTCTGATGCTTCTTGCAGTGCCACTAACCCAGAGGGGTGGGTATCTTTGATGAATATGGATACTCCCCCTCCTTTTGTGGTTCAGTCCGAGTTTTGGGGCTGAAAAGCATGGTATGAGGTATAACCTGGTAGTGCTGGGGTGCTCTTGGGAGCCTTGAACCAGGTTTCTGTTACTGCACAGATATCGATATTCTCCATACTGAGGAGAGCCTTGAGTGCGTGCATCTTGAGGTTCAGACTTCTGGAATTGAGCAGCATTACCCTTAGTTTCTTTTTCCTTGTGTTGTCTATGGAGGTGGGTTTGTCTTTTGAGCCTTGCCTAAAAAAGGCACTATGGGGGTGGCAAGAGCCTTAGCCAGTATTCAAAAGCCCAGGGGTGACAGGTGCAAGCCGTCCCTAGCGAAGCAACCTGACTTGTTGAGCATGTCATCCCAGGCTGACAGACACTGGATCCCCTTTGAATGACACCAATACTTTAGCCAATTGTTAAAATTGATCATTTGTCTTTATACTGTGGCATCATTCTTGGTGAGGGTAAGATGCTACTCAAGGTCAGGGTCATACCGGCCTGGGCTACATGATCAGAGAGCTCCTCTATGTCTCTTTTCATGTAGTCCAGGGAGGTATGTCTCAGGTCATTCACACCAGCATGGACAATGATGGAGTCATATTTGTACTTGCTTTGGAGTGACCTGAGTGCTTGTGTTATGTGCCGGATCCTGGCACCTGACAGGCAGCTTACAGTGACCTTCTTGTTCAGCCTGAGTCACCTATTACAAGTGTATTAGGTGTGTTGTTTAGCCTTAAAGGCTGTGGCTGTGTGGCACACTGACTTTGTGAACTATGTGATACGTGGGTATTGTTGTGGGGTAGCTGTTGCTTGGATGTCTGCTTTTGAGGAATCTGCTGCATGGGCAGATTTTTATTTAGAGCCTCTGAGTATGTTTTTGTGTGTTTATGTGTTTGGTTTGCTGTTGCGATAGGTCTATGTGAGACTCGATTTATGGTGTATGTGGTTACCTTCTCCTCCTGACTGACTGCGCCAGTACTGGGTTGAGATAGGTTAGGCTCCAGTTTGGCTATATAGTTGCATCTCTCACATATATTTGAGCTTGTTGGGAGGAGGAGAGGGTGGTCTGTGTACATAAGGCAGTTGTAACATTGCCTCAAGATTCCCAGATTCACCAGCTGGAATGGAGAGTAAACCCGAAACTGACTTTTGGACATGCCAGAATAGTATAAGGAACTACTTTTTGACTGATCAAAAAGGACCAATAGGGAGCCAAGTACTTAAAGGGAGTATAAGAGGGTGTAGTGCTTTAGTTTATTAGTGTTTACTTATAAGTTTACTTATACGAGCAACTGCAGGGCTTTAGAATGAAAATAGAGTGCTTACTTTGAGATTTAGAACAGTTCTAAGGGAAAAAGTGAAGAGCAGACTTTGTGGAGCTGGGAATAGTTTAAACCCATTTAAGCAGCGCTGCCTGATGCTGCGCTATGCTCAAAATCGTGCAAAACCGCGCAAATGCGGGTTTTAAAGCAGGGAAACTGAAAGAGATAGGAATTGACCCAAAACAACCAATAAGCTACTAGTTTCAGGGCTGAGACCACTCCTCCAGGGACAGATAGCTGCTCAAAGCTCCCCACTCTCACTGGTGAACAGAGAAGCTTCCTCCTATCCAAGTAAGGATATGGGCAACACAGGAAACTATACCACAGTCCGGAATTCAGCAAAACCGGAAATCTGGACTAATCTAGTTCAACAAAGGCGGGAAAAGAGAATATTTTTTTTGTTTGTTTTTTTCAGGAAACAGCAGAAAAACACAGAAAACACTGTAAATGCTATAAACAGGCTAGCATACTTTAGTGTGTAGCCTACAACCGTTATACAATACAAAAATGACTTAATTTGATATAAAACAAGTGCAAAAACTGTAAAAACCAGAAGGCAAATGCAATTTAAACTTTTTAAAGCACAGATCAGTTAGAAATTCACTTTTTAGGTGGGAAAAGGCAGTCGGAGCAAAAAAACAGAGAAAAAAAATTAAATCTGGAAAAGTCTCTCTTAGGTCTCTCTGTTGCCTGTATCACTCTGCAGGACACCATGAGGAGCTGTGCGGAGTTGTATACTGGCACAAAACCGCGCAAATGTGGGTCTTAAAGCAGGGAAACTGAAAGAGATAAGAATTGACCCAAAACGGCCAATAAACTACTAGTTTCAGGGCTGAGACCACTCCTCCAGGGACAGATAGGCTGCTCAAAGCTCCCCACTCTCACTGGTGAACAGAGAAGCTTCCTCCTATCCAAGTAAGGATATGGGCAGCACAGGAAACTATACCACAGTCCGTAATTCAGCAAAACCTGAAATCTGGACTAATTTAGTTCAGCAAAAGCGGGAAAAGAGAATATATATATATATTTTTCAGGAAACAGCAGAAAAACACACAGAAAACACTGTAAATCCTATAAACAGGCTAGCATACTTTAGTGTGTAGCCTACAACAGTTATACAATACAAAAATGACTTAAATTATATAAAACAAGTGCAAAAACTGTAAAAAGCAGAAGGCAAATACATCTCTGGTACCTGGCATATCTGTCTGGCATCATCCATCATATGAGACGTTAAACCAAGACCCCATCATACCAAGTTGGTAGAAGCTCAGATGTATGGATGGAGAAGATCCTGCAGCACCTGTCAAAAAGAGCAGGGGTCCTTTATTTAACACAACATAAAAATATTAGTTACTTACATATTTACAAAATGTACATGTTTACAGGTACATATATACACATTTCTATTTTTTTACTATTTATCATTTTTCTTATAACATCCTCATTATTATTCTTCCATAACTGATTCCCTATCCTTCTTTCACAACCATAATCTGATTTTTTTGCAATATATCTGCCAAAATCTTTTCCCATTAAACAAAATTTCATTCAATCTTTTATTCCAAATAAATTCTTATCTACCTTCTCACATATTATTTCTTCTTATTCTTGCAATACTCGTATAATCATATTCATATATATTTTATGTTATTAATATCCACAAAAATGTTTCTTCGCACAACGTTTTCCAGAGTTTAACCACTCTTTTATATTTAAAAATAACATACTTTGTTGCCTCTTCATCCCCACAAAATAAACAGTCTTTCATTTTTCTTTTTATATGGCATATTCCCCTTTATTGGCAATTTATTTATTATCAGTCTGCATAAAAATTGCTGACACTTTATTATCTTTGTACACCACTTTTGCCTTACTTTAATGTCTTTAATTACTTCTTCTGGTAAATGTTTCTATGGATTTACATAATAATATTGTTTCATTGTATTATTATCCCACATCCATATATCTTTCTCTGTACCATCAGTTTTTATTTTCCATGTTAGTATTTTTTCTTGCTAATTTCTAATTTCATTTACATATTCTTTTTCTCTTTTTCTTATTATCATCATCTCTTAATTTTTGTACTTATATTTAAACATTCACACTACTAAATTCTCACTGTCTCCCTTTACCCACTTAAATACTATAGACAAGTTTAAGGAAGCATAACAAACAACTGTATTTAGTAACACCAACCCCCTTCATCTTCACTCATATACAACACACCTCTTTTCACTGGGTTTAATACTGAAGCTCATATTAAAGAAAACACCAGTTGCAAAATTTATTTTTCGTATTTTTCCTGTGATTGTGAAAACATTTGAAATAAATTCTATTTTTCCCATTAATATGGATAAACCTTTCTCTTGGATGCTAATCTATACATTCTCCACAGAAAACATATTTATTTCATTACTTTTATCAAACCCTTCCATTGCTAACACCTACATATTTTTTTCACATCACCCAAACCCTTAGTTATATCTTTACTCAAGGTCATTCAAGTTTCCTTTAAACATCCATTCAAACAAATCAATACTTCCCTCATCCATATTTTCTTCTTAGCAACTACAACTATATTGTCTGCATATGACAAAACTACTGGAATCACCCCCTTCTTTTGCATTACATATCTTTAATTTTATAAGCTACTTTACTCACTATCACACTCCTTACCAGTGCAAACAATATTCCATCATGGGACATCTTTATACAACACTTCATGCATATTTCTTTACTCAACTACCCATTCATTAATACTCTCAGTCTAATATTTTCATAAATTGACATACACGCTCTCCTAATTCTTTTACCTATTCCATATTTCTCCATGACATCCCACAAAGCAACATGCTCTGCTATACCAAATGCCTTGCTAATATCACCTAGCATATGCTTCACATTTTCCCTTTTGCTTCTATCATCCACAATTTCTGTCACAACCAATACAAATTCTTGACACCCCTTCCCTTTTATACCATATATATTTACTTCCATAATATCCCTCATCCTTCCTTCCATTCTTCTCCATATTATTCTCCTAAAATTTAATAATCTATGTTATTTAGTGTGATAGGTCGCCATTTTTAATTTAATTCTTCTTATCTTTCTTCCATATAAATTGTAATATTCCCTTACTTAACTTTTTATGAACAAACCCTTCCTTCAACAATTCATTCAGTACATTTACAAAATATTCACTTTGCCAAGCCATTCATTTCTTGTACATTCCATATCCTATTCCATCTGGGCCTGATACTGAATCAAAATTAACTTTCCTTAGTACTTTATCCAATTCACTAATAGTAATTTCTTTTTCAAATTCTTCTTTACCCGATGTTGGACTTTTTCTTTTACTTTCCATTCTCTTTTATTTTTAATTTTATACATATTTTCCACATTTTATTTTTTATTTTATTTTATTTGTCTTTTGTTAACTGGGTTGGTCCACTGGGCTAGGGGCCCATTTTCAGTGGAGAACCGAGGAGAAAAGCTCCGATATAAAGGAAAAAGTTACAAAAATGTATAGCAATACTATAATCATTAAAATCAAAGAAAATGCAATACAAATATCTACAAAGTTATACAATACATACATATGTGATATAAAAGATGTAACGCTGAAAGAAGAAGAATACTTAGGTGGGGTGGTGACAGGTACAAGAGAGAGAGTTGGCCAGATAACTCTTTAGTTCTCTTTTAAAAATGTTGGGAGAGTGGATAGAGCGTAGATGATTAGGGAGCTTGTTCCAAGTTTGAGACATAGAGCATTTGTAAAGTTATTTGCCTATGGTTTTATTGAGTCTGTACATGTCCAGAAGCTTTTGGAAAGTACTGCGGAGGGTCGAGAGGGTTTGTAAGGGGATAAGAGGTTAGATAGGGAGGGGCAATTGGCAGGTTAATACAGTATGGAATGTGTAATATGAAGCTGAGATAGTAGTAGAAGTTGAGGGAATTCAAGCCATCGAAGTTGTTTGAGAGCAAAGCAATGGTGAGATCCGTATGGTAGGTTGCTGGCAAATCTAGCTTTGTGGTTATATGTCTGATTGAGTTTAGTTAAAAGGTGTGCTTGGAGGTGAATAAGAATAGGGGAGGCATAGAGAAGGCAAGGGAGGAGGTAGGCTTGGGCAAGGGAGGTCCTACAAGCAATAGGCAAGATTTTTTTTGTTTCTGTGCAACAGTCCAAGTTTTTGGTTGGTCTTTTTTATGGACTGTTGTATGGGAATTTCAAATTTCAGTTGATCATCAATAATGACCCCCATCAGTTTGGTATGAGAATCTGCATGAATTGTTGTGTTATCTAGGGAAGAGATAAAGAATGATGTTCTAAGATTGGCCATTGATTTTGGAAGAAAGAGGAGTAGCTTGGTTTTCTTTGGGTTAAGGATAAGTTGGTTATGGATTAGCTAATGTTCAATGGTGTTAAATGAGGTTTGTGTCAAGGAGTGGAGGTCAGTAGGGTTGTTGGAGAGGGTGATAAGAGTAGAGTCGTCAGCGTATTGGATTACAGTAAATGTACAGCAAGTGGATTGAAGGTTATTAGTAAAAATATTAAAGAGAAGTGGGCCTAGGATGGATCCTTGGGGAGCACCTGTGCTGTTAGGTAAGAAGGGAGAGCGTGTGGACATCCATCTAACAGTTTGATGTTGGTTAGTAAGATAGCTAGAGAACCTCTTAATAGTGGAAGCAGAGAGGTTGAGCTCAGTTAGTTTGTTAAGAAGCTTAGGGTGGGAGACAGTGTCAAAAGCCTTTGAGAGGTCGAGGAATAGAAATAACACCAGTTTGTTGTCATCTCTGGCTTTGGCTATGGTCTGTGTAAAGGAAAGGAGAGCAGTAGAGGTGCTGTGGTGGGGCCTAAATCCATGTTGAGAGGAGGTGAGGAGATTTTCCTGGAGTAAGTATTTGAGAAGCTGAGAGTGAATGCATTTTCAATGCTGGGCAGCAACACTCATAATTTGTTCTTGTGTTCTTTTTACCTCTCCTTTCACATTTTTCATTTCCCTCATTATACTAATATCCTTTTTTACTATTTTACCCAACTATGTAGATGCCTCCTCCCTTATCCATTGTTAATATCTCTGCCTAAACAGTAACGTTTTTTATTTGTTCTCAATTTATTTTATATGTTTCTTTTTTCCATTTTATAATACTGTCTTGCATTGTTCTCCAAATTTTCTAATACATTTCCATAAATTTTCCCGCACTTTACTTTCTTTTCCTTCCTTAAATCATCTTGCCATTAAAAAAAAAATGTTATACTTCTTATTAAATTCAGTCCACCATCTAGTCCTGCTTTTATAGACATCCCTCATGGTTATATTATCATTCAATAACTGGAATACTTCCCATTCTGCAGTTTCATCCCTTAATTTCTCATTTATTCTTTTTTTCCCTTTTCTATTTAAGTGTATTCCCTTTCTTCTAGCACCTCCATCCATATTGCTAAAAGGCCTGAAAAACCTCTCACAAGTGTATCACTGTTTGCTACCAACAAGCTTTTTGATAATACAAAATAATCAGTTTCAGAGCCGGATACCCCTTCTATAAGTCCATTGACTTCTTCAACACAGTTAATCTACCCCATGTTTTACATCTTCCCCTTAAATCACAATTAAAGTCCCACTGCAATTATAATTTTCATGTTAACCACCACATACTCTAATATTTGATGAAACAGATTCTCTCTTTCCATGCTAGTTATATATTGCATATAATGCTGTAATTCTGTGAACAAGTTCTCTCTACCTCACATCCACAACAGTTAACCTTCCCATCCTTACCAACATTACATCTAGTATTGTCACTGTTTTTGCACAACACAGCCACTCTAGTACAACATTCACTTCCTAGCTTCCATATTATATTTCCACACACAATGCCCCGGATTCACCAATCTTCCATTCAGGACTAGCTTAGTCCTGCACGGAAGTGCCTGTTTAGGAGCAGGATGGCAAGCACGACATGCATATCAATGAAGGCGCTCTGCCAGAGCTCCTAGCCTTACACGGAGCGTGTATCAGTGCAGGGGGCGTGTCTGAGAGCAGAACTCTCAGAATAAACATGCCCCTGCAATGTAGAACAGCATAAAGTGGGAAGAAATGAGCAAGATCGCTTATAAGTGTCCGCAGATTCCTACCAACAGTTCCCCATGTGTACAACAGCAACAGTACAGAAAAAATAAATGAAGAAACCCTTTTATTTATTTTTAAAAATCCGAGTACAGCTAACTGTAGGTGCGCGGATGTGCCCATTGCTTAGCTATGATCAATGCAGCTTAAATAGCAGAAAGAGGATAAAAATCAAGATATATGCAAACAAAACAATACAGCAGTAGTGTAGTGGGCAGAGCATTCACTTTATAAGCAGTAATTCCTGGTTTGAGTCCCACTGCAGTACATTCCGTTTTCCCTTCAAATCACTCTATGATAAATATTTTTTGTGGCATAACCTAATATACATTTGTGAACTGCAGTACTGCATTTTATGCAGATGTGAGGTGTCAGTGTCATAATGTTGCAAAGTACAAAGATAATCACATGTGCCCGATACAGTATCACAGATACAAATGGAAGGTAAACTGTGTAATGAATGATAACGCCATACATTTTCCAAATCACCCATCTCCCCAAGAACCATTACACTATTACTGTCTAAAATGTAGCATTAGTAAGCGGTAGTAAGAGGTAGTAAGCATATTTAAGCACTAGTAAGAGGGTTTAAGCCCATTTGCGGGGGGTAAGCAATGCGCACACAGAGTAAGCAAGATCGAAGCTAACTGTCTGTAAGCATATGTAAACGAAGGTTAGCATTGCTTAACCTCGTGTAAACCAGCACAAACCCGCTTAAAATTGCTTAAAAGTGCCTTAGGCACTCTGTATCCAACAGCTCTAGTCCTGCCCAGCAACAAAATAATCAGCACTCCCAAGTTGCAAACCTTGGACTCTGAACACTATAGGAAAAGTGATTTACCACTAAGCCATGGCAAGTACACATACATCTGATGTTATCACAAACATATCATCCAGCAGAGTCATTCAACAGTATAGGAAATGTATTTAATTATGTAGATGTATGTGTCTGTGTATGTGTATATATTTTATATATATATATATATATATACACACACACACACACATAAACCTATATATTATATATATACATATATATATATATATATATATATATATATATATATATATATATATATATATACACACACATTATATATATAATATATATATATATATATATATATATATATATATATATATATATATATATATATATATATATGTATATCAAGAATGAACTTTGTGACAACAAAGCATTAAAAATGAATGAAAAGGAGAACACCAGCAACCCCTGTATTATTTAGCGCTGTTGTCTTATGTAATATCAAGACCCCTTCAGACAGACATGTTACATTAATATGAGCAACCATTTCTACATTGCTCAAAGCAGGATGCTACCAGTGGGAGAAATGGTGTAGACCAGCTAAGTCTAATCTTGACACAAAAACACGTTCGTCCCTGGTGGGACGAACCAAAAATTGTGAGTCAATCTAATGTTTACACGTGTCCAAAAGATGAACAAGGCAGGGCTCATACGTACATGGACTAAACGGATGAAGAGCCTGAAGAAGCTTGGGTCGAGACAGTATACTGGCTGAGTACCGAGGTGTGGAGAGAGGGCAATGTGTGGAAGTGTGGTATAGCTGGGCTAGCAACCGGAAAACGGATGGTTGCTGTGTACATGGAGCTTGGGGGAGGACCATGGGTATGAATTTATGGATTGAGGCATATCAGAGTTGGATGGACCGGTTCAAATCAGACTGCCTCTTGGATGTAAGTGCGGGGGGGGGGGGGCAGAAGAGAAACCGAGATAACATGTAAGAAAGAAGTGAACTCACGAGCGGTGCTGGGAAGGTGAACCAGAGGGATTAAGATAGTCCAGGCCAAGGAATGCACCTCTGGCAGAAAGTGTTAAGAAATGAGCGAGATCGCTCATAGGTGTCTGCATACCCCACCAACAGTCCCCCATGTGTACAACAGCAACTGTACATAAAATAAAATAAAGAAACCCTGTTATTTTATTTTAAAAATCTGATTAAAGCTAACCGTAGGTGTGCGGTTGTGCCCATTTCTTAGCTATGGTTAACACAAGAAGCAAGCAGATGGCTGATGCCCCAGCACTGAATAAGTACCCATTCTACTACGTAGATAATGATTGCCTAGCTTGTGGTATGCTATGGATAGGTAATGGCTAAATATCACTGTATTTCTCTAACAGCTGCAGATGAGCGGGCTGCGAACCTGCAAGTCCATGCTGCTAGGCTGCAAAGGCTGCATCGCGAGGCAGGTTAGTAATATTCCTGCATGTACTGTCATAACAAATAAATATAACAGTTCTGGAAAGTGTTGTACCAGTATAAACATGTATTGTGTATGGGATGTACTGAATAAACCAGACAATATGGCAGGAAGACTGTCATATAGGTTGCGTGGAAATAAATTTGTAAAATCTTGTGAATAAAACTATAACCCCAGGATTGCTTATGCACATTCTGTTTTCATATGTTGTTGTAGTGTTGCATTCTATAAATAGTACTGTTGTACTAAGCAGTCTTACCCACACTGTTGAACGCAGTTAAAACATGTAGGAAGTCTAGTATAACAATGTTGGAAGTCCCAAGAGGTCAGTCATATAGAACAACTGAGGGAGACTTAGACAGAAACCATTGGAATGCTTTACACCATTTCCCTGATAGCACAGTGTACTGTGATGTCAACTGTAATATTTTTACCACATACAGCAGGGGCTTGAATCCCGGGAGTGGTAGTAAGTTGTTTGTATAATCATACCCCACAACTGTACAGAGTTTTTGAGAATGTTCAGATAGAAAGTTGTATACATAATTAGACCCAACAACTGTGCAGACTGCCAGAATGTTCAGATCATATGCTGTAAGCATAATCATAACCATCAACTCTACAGACTGTGGCAGAATGTTCAGCTAGTAAGCTGTATGCATAGTCATACCCCTCAACTGTTCTGATCTGTATACTGACATATAATGGATAGTCAGATGTGAACATAAAAAGAGAATGTATATGGAAACAAACCTGTCATTGTAGCATTTCACCCAAAGTGTATGACAGCTATTCCAAAATATGTCACATTAACACCTGCATCCTGACAAGCCTTGACCAGAGTGTGTGCAATAATGGACTGTTAGGTATGTGTATAACATCAACATGGAATCTGGGAGTATGTATAGTATTTGTCAGGCAGTGTTAACAAAGATTTCTCCACAGCTATAACAGGTAAGAGGTGTAGACTGTAGGTACAACACAGTTCACTCATATACTTGTCTACAAGCATGGCATCTGGGAGTATGTGTAGAATTAGTCAGGTAGTGTTAACAAAGATTTACCCCCACAGCTATAACAGGTAAGAGGTGTAGACTGTAGTTACAACACAGTTCACTCATATACTTGTCTACAAGCATGGCATCTGGGAGCATGTGTAGAATTTGTCAGGTAGTGTTAACAAAGATTTACCCCACAGCTATAACAGGTAAGAGGTGTAGACTGTAGTTACAACACAGTTCACTCATATGCTTGTCTACAAGCATGGCATCTGGGAGTATGTGTAGAATTTGTACTGTTAACAATGATTTTCTCAACAGCTATAATAGGTAAGAGGTGTAGACTATACGTAAGACACAGTCCACGTATATACTAATCTACAAACATACCATTGTACAGGATAAGGCCATTAGGTAGTGTAATAATATATGTAAGGGACAGATCACTGCAGTGACTAAGAAAGTTGTGAAAACAACAGGGATATATTATTTGTTAATTGACCTCTCTCTCTCACCCCACCATATGTGCAACAATAACCAAATTACACACCTCAATGGGTATGTGTATACTCCATACTTTTGTTGGGACATATGTCCTATTGGTTTACAAATATTCACATTTGCTTTTATGCATGTGCCATGTTAAAATACCCCCATACTGGTGGCCTGTTGCCTTCAATGAAACCTGGATGCTGTTGTAATGGCCACTGTTGCTCCATATATGCATGTGTTCTGCTTGCTCTGCAACTGTTGTAAATCTGGTGCCTTTGGTTAATGGGAATACCTATGCATGCTGTTATAACTAAACCTGAATGCTGTTGACTATTACTAACCCATATCATTCTTAAAACTGCAACACCATAACTCATATACGAAGGCTGGTCCCAGTGGACCCACCTGTCCCACCTCAGCTGGCCATGGCACCGGGCACCAGCATGTCTGGGGCCCAGCCTGGGACCTCCTCCTCCATTGGCCCTGCACCACCTTTGGGTGGAACCACCGCAGGGGATGGGGCTCGGCCCCCCCCTGGGAGTGGGGGTGGAGAGGTACCTGTCACCCACTGTCAGGTCCAGGCTGTGGTGTGTAGGGAGCTTGACAGGGAGTTTTGAGACTGGCTATGCCAACTTGAGGGCCATGTGGTGCATTTTGAGGGTGAGCCTGCCCCTCCTACCCAGCACAGCCACCCTTGGAGCCGTGAAGGTGCAGTAGTGACTGCCCATGGGTGGGGACCTCAGTTCCACTGTTTCCATTTGGGGGCTCATGGACTTGCAATTTCCAAACACCCCTCCCCATCCAAGGTGTTTACTCCTCACATGTGTCATATACTGCCCCTGTATGCACCTTGTTTGTCTTGTCTGTTAACCTACCCAACCTACCTCGCCAAATATACCTACTACCCCTCCCCAACGTCCCACTCTCACCTGAAAGAAAAAAAGGGCAATCTATACCCACAAAAAAATTTTGTCCCATACATAGCTGTCCATTTTGCACACATGTCCACTGGACACATGTAATCTGGTCTAATTGGCATCACAACTAATTATCATTGTCCTCATCCCCTCCCAGGGGTTTCAGTATCCAAATCTACCTTCAGATGCATTGTATATGCACAGCTGTTGCTGTAAAAGAAATGGGCAGCTATGGGCCTTCCCTACACTCTTCCTGCACATCCCTGGCTATTTTCCCTACTGTCTTTCCCTCTTTGTTCCCCTTTTTCACAACTTTCCTATCAACCCTTTTTTCTTTTCTTTTAAAAAAATGAGCGTGGGGTTAAGCGGGAGTAAGTACTTTTAAGCAGCAGTGAGCGGGTTTAAGCCTGTTTGCATGGGGGTAAGTAATGCCTACACAGGCTAAGAAATTTAGAAGCTAAATGACTGTAAGAAACTGTGACCGGAAGTTAGCACTGCTTACCATTGCACAAACTGTGCAAACCCGCTTACAACTGCTTTAAAGTGCCTTAATCACTCTGTATCCAACGGCCCGTTTTCTGCCTAGCAAAAAAATAAACAGCCTCTGTAAGGATCGAACCCAAGACTCTGCACACAATACACAAAGTGATTTACCAGTAAGCCATGGCAGATATACAAAGCCCACATGTTTTCACAAACATATCATCCAGCACAATCATTCAACAGTACAGGAAATGTAGTACTATCATACTACACAACCTCTTAGTGCAAGAATTCTAGACAAAGTGTGCCAAACTGTGGGTACATATAGAGATATATGCCAAATATTGCTCTTATACACTTAAAATGTTGCTAGTCAAACAGGATTTGCCTTCAAGATAAATAACAATCAACAATTACAGATGTAGTTCAGCAGCCTCCAATTACACCCTGTAGTCAAGCCCTAGGGGGATATGTATTAGTTGTGGTGATGACAATGTATCTGTCACATAAGATTGCTCAACTTAACATCTCACAATCACACTGACTAACTGAACTGTGTGTAACACTGTAAGCTGTAGCCCACCACTGTTCCCATGGAGGAACGTATGAAAGTGTACAGTCACATACCTCAATGAGTGTTAACACTGATATCCATGACATGTTGTCACAGCCTAGGTTGATAGCATTGAACACCCCTCCCCATAAAAGGTTGTACAAGGGCAAAGAACACTGGGTACCACACACTGACCTCTGAAATGTACAACGGCACACATATGTTGTCCAACTGTTGCCCCCATATGTATGGACCCTGACCAACATATTTTGTGGGAGTCCATGATATGACTGTGATGATAGCAGGAATACTAGCAATAAATAATGATAGGTCATTAAATAACAACTCCTAACTGTATCACAGCAGGACAAAGCCTGCCATATATGTGGAGGACAGAGGCAGGAACACAGGGCCATATTTGCAATATTGCTGTTACACACCCTGGAAATTGCTGGTCTTACAGGATTTGTTGCAACATACCCTTATGTAGGAATAATACATCAGAAACACAAATGGATATAGCCATGTACTGATAGCATGCAACAGACAGACTGCCAGTGATATATCTAGGACAAGACCTGTGTGGTGCACAGACAAAAGCCTAACAGACAATCCACTGGCCATCATGTGAATAGGCCCTCAGTTGAGAGCTATGCAGACAGACTGCATTCCATCCTAAACTACTATGTACACACAAACACTGTAAGACCAGCAATATACAATGCACATAACAAACACCACTCATGCTGTCTGTAGGTCTGGAACCTTATACAAATGTGTAGTTGGCCCTGTGTCTGCAAGTTCTGCTGTAAGAGGTATTGCTACCTGCTGTCTGTAACACTGCTGCCCATATTCAGGAAGGATGTCCTCCATACTGGAAAGGTTAAGGGACAATGCCCACATGAGTCAGTATTTTATAGTACTGGGTTGCCATGACAGTGGTTATCCAAAGTACTACACAGCAGGCTGCATGCAGTTAGCAACTGGTGCACACTGATTGGTGCAGAGCTCATCACCTGATCATGTGCATCACCTACAAAAGCCATGCTGCAATCTATTCAAACCAGCTCAATCCCTCTAGTGGAGAGAGAGACAGAGAGAGAGAAAAAAAAAACATAAACAATAGAAAGCTGTCGCAGCTGTCAAAAAAACATTAACAGGAATGTAAAACATATATGTATTTAACTGAATGTAGTATGTGGTATAGAATAATAAGATATATGATGTAAAATGATTTATATGTGCCATTAGGAGTTGTTCCTGTAATGATATTTCTGCTGAACAACTGCTCTGGACAATACTGTCAGTCCCTGTAGGCAGTGGGACATACCTGTCAACTGTGCAGATCAGCAATGAATGACAAAGATGTAAGCCATAATATCTGTGTTTGGTATGTTGGTGTGGGCAATAGCTGGTGGTGGAAGTACTGCCGTCATGATAGACACATTGGTGTCAGAGCACACCACTTGCAGGACAGTCATGTTAATGTGTAATGTAGCATGCACAAATGCCATAGGTTTATAATAGGCTTACCTGCAATCTGTCACTATATATACCACCCTAATGTTAGTCTGTGTTCACATGTGAAACCTGTCTGTGTTGCAGCAAGGCAGAACAGTGCAGCTGTGAAGGAAAGAGAGTTACAGAGTGTGGACCAGATGTCTGTATGCACCCCACATATAGATACATATATGTGTGATATATAATTAGACGTGTATGTCTACAGATATACAGACACTCATAAAGATATAGGTATATAAAAAAAGCCACACGATATATATATATATATATATATATATATATATATACACACACACACACACACACACACACACACTCACACACATATATATATATATATATATATATATATATATATATATATAGAAATACATGTCCCCTTCCATGATATGTGTGAAATAACATCACACATATCAATGCACAACATATATATGCAGCAGTACACGGGTGCAAAATAGACTTTGACGTGTGGTGTGTAACCCATGTTGGGAACACATCGCATTTGTTTGTGAAGGTGGTATTAATATGTTGGTGAAGGCTAGTAGGCAAATTGTGGTATGTAGGTTGGGTCTGCAGACAGAAAATACAGCATACGGGGCTGGTATATGACACATGTGGTGTGTAAACACCGTGGATGGGGAGTGTTGTTTGGAATGTGTACGCCACTGAGCTCCCATATGGAAGCAACGGGACCAAGGTTCCCACCCATGGACAGTCACGACAGCATCTACATGATCATAAAGGTGCTTGGCCTTTGGGTTGTACAGGTGGAGCAAGCATGTCCACCATGTGTATGTGTACTGCAAGGCTCCAGGTGATGTAGCAAGTCCCCCATGTCTCTGTGGAGCTCCCTATGCACCAGACCCTGGACCTGACTTTGGGTGACAGGGTTGTGTCTGTGTGTGCTCGTGGGGGGGGGGCACACCATCTCCTGAGGTGGTTCCACCTGAAGGTAGTGCAGGACCATTAGATGATAAGGTCCCATGGTGGGTCCCAGATGTGATGTGGCCTGGTAACATGGCCAGATGAGGTGGGAGAGGTGGTACTGCTGCCAACTATCCCCTGCACATGCTATAGTGTCACTGTTATGGAACATATGTGGGCTGTAATAGTCCACACAATCCTGGAACATGTCCAACAGCATGCATAGATTTCCCCAATAACACAGAATGGCAGATGTGCAGCAATCACATAGCATGCATACCACATGCACATGAGGAACTATAGTGGCACTGACAATGGCATGCAGGTGAAATAGTCTGTAACAGGCCAGCAAAGATAGTGTCTCCACAGGGAACATGGCTACAAACACATAGTACAAAGCGTGGTGCAAACACATAGCACAAAGCGTGGTACAACACAACATATGTCCCAATGTTAGGTAAGTTGTTGACATACCAATTGCATTGTGTGAACGGTTTGTTGTAGCTGATATGGTGGGGGCAGACAGAGATGTGTATTAAGAACTACTTTTTGGCAGGATAGCCCGTGATCAGCAGGAGACGACCTCCCTGTGGAATGATCTAGTCCACAGGGTCAATGATGTTGGCCTGCAGAACTGCAGTTATGAGCAGATCCGGCATCATTGTACTGACCTGCTTCTTCATGTATGTCGGCGTGCTGCTGCCATACAGGGGAACCACCTCACAACAGGGGGGGCATGCCATCCATCCACCCCTGACTCATGTGGAGGAGCTTCTCACCTGCCTTATGGCAGCTGCCTGCCAGCAGAACCAACAACTGGCAGAGAGCATTATGGAGGTGGGTGCCACCAACACACCGGCTGAGGAGCATACAGGTAAGACCCCAGGGAACATCATTAGACTACTCTTGTGTATGCATCTGCATCTGTACAGGTAGATCATGCATATCTGAGATGTCATATACATAGTTTGTTGCTGTGTAGTAGCAATAAACAGTTGTGCATAAGCTGTAGTATTGTGGATTCTACTGTTGATGTACCGTAATGCTGCACTCACCCTTTATGAATGCCACAGCTGTGGCCACTGACATCAACTCTCTCACACTCTTATGTAGGTCCCTCCAGGATACCACCAAGGCAGCAGCCTGTAGCTGGTGAGTATGGTTCATAGGTAGGTACTAGGCTATTGGCTCTAGGGCCTATATAAGCCTAGCCAGAAAAGGTACCCTGGCTTTCGCCACCCAAGAAAATTATTTTCCTGTGCCTCTGTCGAGCAGAGCCACAGAAGTGATCCCCTGGGTGAATTTCCTATTTCCCATCCAATCATCAAGATTTTTCTTGAAGAGTGCTAATGAGGAGTTCTGTTTGACATAGCTAGGTAGTCTGTTCCAGAGTATGGGAAGTCTCTGGGACAGGAATATATCCCTCCAGCATGTTCTGTTTATTGTGGTGACAAGGTTTAGGTCATGTTTGCCAGTACACTGGGCATGTAATAGTTATGGGATATTCCATGCACACATCTAACACATCTACCCATATTACATGCTGTATATGTTCACGTTTCATTGCTGTGAAATGCACTGCATCACAATGGAGACCATGATGAGGTATTGGAAGGGTACATCAGACACATGCAAAATAACTAACATCCTGTCATTGTGAAATGTGTCCACAGGGATAAGGAGAATGGTGGGACACACAGCCTACAACAGGTACACGTGTGAAACAACACCCTCATATGGTACTACAACAGTAAATATACCTGTATTACAATAGCAACCATTACAAATCGACACTATGTCATAACATAGTACTGTGGTCCAGATAATTAGCTGGTAATAGGCTGTTGCACATAGTATCCCATTCTTGGGACACTGCAAACTGACACATGTGTAAGCCATAGTTGTCAAGCATCTGCAAAAAGACTGGAGGTGGGGAGGTTGTGTCATCATGACACAGATGTGTACTGCAGCAGTATGCTAAGAATGGCTGTATCTGCACCCAATCAGGTTCAGTAACTGTGGCAGATGTAACCCTGACTCCACAGCAATAGTGACGGCAGTCTGTGAACTCCAAGGGAAGTGCACATGAGTAGACTTTGCAACCATGCAGAGTTGTGGGATGTGTGTAGGGCACCCTCCATAGCCATGGTAAGTTCTGGTGGTTGTCAGTGTAATAGTCTTGTATTGGTCATACATGCATTGCTGATGTTGTGATCTGTAAACCAGACATCAGGCATTCACAAATGACATCTGTTCACATATCATCCCAGGTATGAGTATGTAATGCATGCTGGCAGAAGGGTAATGGGGAAGACTATGTGTACAAAAGTTCTGCAACCTCACATGTAGGTGTGTGTGTGTGTGGGGGGGGTGTTGATTGTGCAATCTGGTGGAGTGGAGTGTGGTCAATGCATGTCAGATGTGTGTGTACATGTGTGTCTGTTTGTGTGGGTGTCCATGTATGCACAGGTGATTGTGGGGTTGATCACATGGCAGTACTTCTCCTTGGGATTGTGCCGTACATGGACATGGAGTGACACATGAGACACCAAGACAACTTTTCTGATATGTGAACAAAGGACAGCTGATAGCATAACAAGGTCTGTAGCATGGAACATGCATTGGGAGGGAAAGTACACACCAGGTATACACATCATATTGCCATCAACAGATAGATAACCGACTACCCATGTATGCAGCACTACTAATGCAATGGGGAATTACCAGAGCACACCAGTGAGTGTATCCAGATATTACTGTTGTCCACATGATAGGTGGATTGTGCAGCAGATGTGGCATGGACTGAGCAAGACTGTAGTATTAGACTTCGGTGTGTGACATATGTAGTGAATGTAGTAGCCCCAACCATATAGAGGCCATGTATACCATGACCGGGCATACACAGGGTTAACACTGGATGACAGCAGTGAGGCCATGTACAACCTACTCCACTCAAGTCAGGGAGGTGATGGAGTAACAGGCAATGTGTTGTGATCACACATGTAGGCATGGAGAGGAATGATACGTTAATGGGTATTATTAATGAGTGTATGTTAGCAAGTGCCATGCAGGATGGGGAATATATGTAACTGAATGTGGGACTGTCTGTAAACCCAGGGGCAGGGTGGTAGTAAGGTGGACTGTCAGTGTGTGTGTGTGTGTGTGTGTGTGTGTGTGTGTGTGTGTGTGTGTGTGCGTGTGTGGTGTGTGTAAATGTGTGTACTGTTATGCAATGCTGTACAGGTCTTAAAGTGCATGGTTGTTTCCCCCACAGGTGGCGAGGTGAGTCAGGTTCCCTCCTGCATGCAATCTGAGGTCGGTGTCCATATAGACACCGATGATGATGATGATGGTATTGTAGAGGCACAGGTTAGGTTGTCAGAGGTTGACTCTGCACCATCATTTGTCATCACCCTCCTAGCCACCTCAATCCCGCACACAGTTACAGTGTCCATACACAACCCATCACCAGTGGCAATAACAGAGAGACAGTTGGTGGTTGTTGCCAGTGCCATGGAGAGTGTGGTTTCCATGCCGACTGTGTCAGATCACAGTTGGCATAGCCAGATGTCCTGCAAGGCAACACATAGGCAGATGTACCGGGGTGCTCGTGGGAGGGCCGCAGGTCATCATGTCCCTGGCAGAGGTGCCACAACTGGTACTGCCAGGCGCATGTTTCAGGCTGTCATGGAGGTACAGGCACGTATGAAAATGCACACCAGACAGGGCCTGAGGCTGCAGAGGGCTGCTTTATCATCTGTAAGTGACAACATCCTTGAACTTGGTGCTGCCCTCCATAAACACAATGAGATTGTGGATAGACGGTGGGGTGAGATGGTGAGCCTCCTCGACCGTGGCATGTCCGTGCTTGAAAACTTGGTTGGCGTTGTGCGACGGGCCGCATGGATGTAGGCCAGAAACACCAGCAGCTGGCAGTCGATTTGGATGTGCTAGGATGCCAAGCTGCTCCTGTAGTGGCAGTGCCAGCCCCAGCACATCACTGGGGGTGCTGTCCACACCACATCACAGCAGGCCTTGTGCACGTGGCCCTTTCCAGTCTAAGGTGGGAAATGGTTCGAGCGAACATCGGTCATCATCAGGGGAGAGTAGCACATCTAAGTCTGTACCTGCACGTGCCCATGGAACCCCTGGCAGGTGTCATCAGTGTGTCCGTGGGTGGAGGCTGTGAACTGCACACCCTGCCAGGTATGGTCTGCAGCTGTCCACAAACACTTGTATAGGGCAGCCACATGGCAGAACTGTGTGCATGCATACCCACACATTATGCAAACACACCTAGGACAACCCCATACTGACACACACCACATCACCACGCCCGATCAAAGAATTAAACCCCTCACCCACACACATGGTGTCAAATGTATGGACAACTCTCGCCCTCTGGCAAACCAGCAACACACCCTGTGCATATGATGATACCTGTGCCACATCCCTGTCATCCATAACATTGATGCAAGGACAGGCTAATATGGTTCTGATGCTCGTGGTGACTGTAATAGAGTGCAGCAATATACTGCAGTGTAAGATGTTGTCAGGGGTAATGTGTAATACATACATGTCAGGTAGTGTAGCCATTCAGCTATGATGCATTTCAGCTGTTAGTAATACTGATTGATTGTGATCTCCATAATGTTATCCATTTGTGTTGTAGGTGTACATGTGTCAGCAGGAGGACGGTCTGCAGTCATATTCAACAATGGATATGGCACTGTGGTGACACCATGGCCGTGACATATCCGTTGTACAGTTGCACACATGTCACAAGTTTGTATAACAGTTATTGCCTGTGCCACATTGACAGGTGACCCACTCTAACATGTATAATCTGCAACCTTATGTCAACCCATCCACATACACGCACATCCTTGCTTGGCAACACTGTGACTAGACCCCTACCTAGGTATGTAGTGCTACTGAACTGTGTGGCTTTCATTGCACACACCGCACAACATTTAGGGTGAGGTGTATACCAGGTTACATGTTACATGCAGAACATCCACAGACATGTACAGTATGGTAATGGGGGATGTAATGGTTGTCTCCTATATGTGACAGGTAGTACACAGCTGGCCAGACATGTCAGTGTCAATCAAGCATAGGTTGTCTGTATGTATTCCAGTGATAGACACCAGTTTGGTGAGTAGCTATGCAGTAGGATGACTGTGTCAACAGATGGCTGTTTGACACAATATGTATGTCATTACTACATGTTGTAATCCCTCACTAACATATGCTGTACAGATGGTACTCTACAGTTACATTCCACATGTCTGATTATTATCCAGTAGGGGATATATACAGTGACACAGCCCACACACCAGGAACATGACAGTGACACCTCAGAGTGCAGCTATGCCCACAGATGTGCTTGTTGTCAGTAGTAATGTTAGCACTCTAACCTTGCCTGGGACAGCACTGTCAACAGTAGTAATGCCATGTTACACTACATGCCAGTGTGACAGCACGTACCCTGGGTTGCTACTCCTGCATGTAACCATTCACATGGATAACAGTGCCATGCAGGTCTCGTATACTTGTATGTCCCAGACATGACACTCAAAATCCTTTGCTACTGTAATGACAGCACATAAACACATGTACTGTACATGGCAGTACATACACTTATTACAGATATCATTTCCCAGGGTTTGACATAGCCTTGTATGTTATGCAGAGATAGCATCTCAGTAGACGATATGCCACAGAGTATAGCTGGAGGTTTTCTAGATGGTCAGCATAGGCCATCTGCTTTAGGCCTGTGATTCTCATGACAATATGTTAATGGGCGGTGTAATGGTTGTATATGGAGAATACATAGTGTGTCATACCATCATATACACATTGACAGACAGATAACAGGCAGACACACGTCTTAGAGACATGGGCTTATTGGTGCTAACTAACTAGTCCATGTGTCCAGTGTTTTACAGGTAGGCTGCACACAGCATATGCATAACAGGGCTGTATTGTGGTATCAGTTACCTGTATGGTTGATGGTGACAGTGGTCATCAGAAAGTGGTATGTGGGACATATGCCAGGTGTACCATGGTGTAATGACAGTGTACACAGCACCCACATCCCCCCATGGATATTGTACACACTGGAACCCATTATGACACTCTGACATACCCACTATCACACATTACCCACGATGGCAATACAACCCATTGTATATCACAACAGTGGTACTACAGGGATATGCATCTAATGTACATGCCACAGGCATAGTAGGGTGTTGCATTGTGATGCCTCCCCTATGGGCAGCGGCAACACTACCTGCACTACTGTGTGGCAATGTGTAGTGTAATAGGAGTATGTGGCCTCAGAATGGTGTACCCTACAGATATGCAGACATGCACACATACACACACTTGGCAGACCTCAATGGGTTTCCCATGCCTATCGACCCATCTGCACAACACTGTTGTGCTGGTACTGCAAGGCACATGTAGCCATTAAGGAGAGGAGTGTAACAGGGTACATGTCATGTCCAATACAGCAGCGGCCACATCTGACTATGGCAATGGGAGTTGAGGTGGTTGTGAAGGCCATCATGGAATTCCCAACTACAGGTGTACTAACACACAAACACTGCTATCCTCAGTAATGCACACATACACGTGTCAGTACTATGGTGCATTGCTGCAGGTGGTCATAGCTATATACCTGGCTATTGTCAATGGAGAGATTGGATGTGTAGGGGGTGTGTGTACATTGGTATCATGCCACCTGCTGTGTGCCAGCAGGCAATCTATTAACAGACACCATGTTAGTGACTGTCAGGGTGAGAGTGACATGCATCAGTCAATCTTCTTGGTGC
The DNA here is from genome assembly GCF_019279795.1 of Protopterus annectens. Classification (NCBI taxonomy): domain Eukaryota; kingdom Metazoa; phylum Chordata; order Ceratodontiformes; family Protopteridae; genus Protopterus; species Protopterus annectens. The sequence continues at coordinate 1,038,697,960 of NC_056746.1, forward strand.
CTTCTGCACACGGCCACTGAGGTGATCCAGTTGACATGTATGCAACATGTATTACAACACATGGTTAGTGTCTGTGATGGAGACCTGTACCCAAGCATGTTCTGTTGACTGTGGTAGTGTAGTGTAGGTACCTGTGGCATGTGGCCCATACTGGGTGTTGTCTCCTATATGTGACAGGCAGTACACAGCTGGCCAGACATGTCAGTGTCAATCAAGCATAGGTTGTCTGTACGTATCCCAGCGATAGGCACCAGTTTGGCGAGTAGCTATGCAGTAGGATGAATGTGTTGCCAGATGGATGTTTGACAACAATATGTATGCCATTACTACATGTTGTAAGCCCTCACTAACATATGCTGTACAGATGGTACTCTACAGTTACATTCCACATGTCTGATTATTATCCAGTAGGGGATATATACGGTGACACAGCCCACACACCAGGAACATGACAGTGAGGTCTCAGAGTGCAGCTATGCCCACAGGTGTGCTTGTTGTCAGTTGTAATGTTAGTACTCTACCCTTGCCTGGGACAGCACTGTCAACAGTAGTAATGCCATGTTACACTACATGCCAGTGTGACAGCACATACCCTGGGTTGCTACTCCTGCATGTAACCATTCACATGGATAACAGTGCCGTGCAGGTCTCATATACTTGTATGTCCCAGACATGACACTCAAAATCATTTGCTACTGTAATGACAGCACATAGACACATGTACTGTACATGGCAGTGCATACACTTATTACAGATGTCATTTCCCAGGGTTTGACATAGCCTTGTATGTTATGCAGAGATAGCCTATGGGTAGACAATATGCCACAGAGTATAGCTGGAGGTTTTCTAGATGGTCAGCATAGGCCATCTGCTTTAGGCCTGTGATTCTTATAGTGAGGTATTTTCACGGCCTTCCCAGCTGTCGCAGATGTCTTGTGAGGTACATACCAAATGGGGCATTGTACTCTATACTGAGTGTAATGAGGGATCAGTACAGTGGGACAATTACCTCCTTTTTTCTGGATGTAAATCCCTCAGTGATGAGGTGTGCCACATAGAAGGATTTCCTTACTGTAGTGGCAATGTGGTCAATGAAGGTGAGACCACTGTCCACCTGTGTCCCTATGTCTGTCAGCACACTTTCAGTGTTTAGTGTACTGCCACCTATGTGGTAATTCATGGGTACATGGTATTTTCAAAGGGGATAACTATACATTACTTGGCATTAAGCTTGAGCCCATGGCTCTGGCACCAAGCATCTGTTTTTGTAAGGCCATGTTGTAGAATATCTACATCATTTGGGGATGCAATAATGGCTGCCAGTTTGCAGTAATCTGTGAACTTCGTTAGCCAGAGTTCCATGGTGTTGGTCTGTATTTCAGGGAAGTAGATGCCAAACAAGAGATGTCCCAGGAATGAACCCTGAGGTACTTCACTTGTCACTTGTCTGGAGCTGGGATTGGAGTTGGCTACTTTTTCACTCTCGGTTCCATCAGTAAGTCAGTTGGCAACCCATTGAGTGATGCAGGAGTTTATGGCCAGCTTCGTAAGTTTAACTATGTCTCCAGAGTGGGGTATGGTATTGAAGGCCTTGGCCAAGTCCAGATAGGCTGTGTGGACTGCCTTACCCTCTTCCACAGCTCCAGAGACTGATTCAAAGTAGTCAATCAAGTTCAGGGGACAAGATCGGCCTTTCACGAGCCCAACCTGGGTGGGGTCCAGTGTTTGCTGGTTGCCAATGTCTTTGTTTATAAGTTGCATGATAATGCATTCCATGCCCTTGCAGATCAGGCTCATCAGACTGGTGGGATGGTAGTTCCAGGGATATAAGGTGGACTCCCCCTTGTGGAGTGTGATAACTGTAGCTGTGCACCACTCAGTGGGATTGAAGCCTGAGGTGAGGCTATGATTAAACATGGCACTTAGGTGAGGTGCAGATTTATTTTGTAGTTCATGTAGTACACAGCCCGGGATGTCATCTGGTCCCATGGATGCTGTATTCCTAGGTGTGGATAGTGCGGTTTCCACTTGTGTTGCTGTGATTACTGGAATTTGGCAATCTTTTGGTACTGAGATGGGCCCTTTAGAGGGTGACAGGAAGGTAAATGTGGCACTAAATCGATCTGCCCGGATATTGGCAAATTCTTTGGAATCAGTATATTTAATGCCATTCTGTTCTAGCTCAGAGCAGTTCTGACCATTGCCGTTTAGATCCTGGACATAACTATAGAGTGGCTTGTGGTTGTCTTTGGAATCTTTGTCAATTATATGTACGTAACAAGCTTTGGTGGATTTTGAGGGATATCAGTGTCTTTCTGAGGCAGGTAAGGGAGCAGTTTGCATTTTGGGATTATCCTTTTTTCTTCAACAGTTTCGTCCTTTTGTTGTATAGTTTGTTTATGGCAGTGGAGTACCAGACTGGCTTCCTTTTTTGGAGGACAGTGTCTTGGTTGTATTTGGGATGGCACAGTTCATGCACGAGTGGATGTGCTCATACAGTGCCTTAGTGTAGGATTCACCAGTTGCACTTTCAGCTTCTGTCTCCATGGGTGTCATGAAGATTGTTACTTCTGACTTGAGTAGCATGGCGTTGGCTGTGGAGAGGGTTTTTATGGCGGGTGGGAGTGGGATGTGCATGTCAGTGGTGATTACCTTATGGTCAGACCTGCCCAATGAGGGGGTGACCACTGGTGTGGAACATCTTTCTCCCATGTTGGTAATTACCAGGTCTAGGATATTGGTGACCCTGGTTGGACAATGGATTAGTTGATCTAGGGGGTTGGAATGTATGAATCCCAGGAACCATTGGTGAAAGGTGTTGGTACCCGAGTAGTGTTCTCAGTTAATGGCAAGGTAGTTGAAATCATCCAGTATTACGGTGTTTGGTTGCATTTTAATATTGTCCAGTATGTTTATAATGGTGTAGTGAGAATCCTGGGGCATGGTGGGGGATCTGTAGCAAGCTACAATTTGGATTTCAGTCTTACCTCAGATGCATTGCATTGGGAACCAGGCTGGAGGTGTGAATAACCTTGGTGAATATGGACACTCCTCCACCTGTAGTGTTGTAGTCTTGGTTTGTTGCCTGAAATGTCTGATAAGAGTTGTAGCCAGGTATTACAGGTGTGCTCTCTGGAGTGTTGAACCAGGTCTCAGTTACCACACAGATATTGATGTTCCCCATTTTTAAGTGTGCCTCAAGTGAGTGCCTTTTTAGGTTTAGTCTTCTAGCATTCAGTCGCATTACCTTCAGTCTTGCATGCTTGTATCTGTTACCATGGTGGTTTTGTCCTTTGAATCTAGCCTAGATAAGGCACTAGGGGAATACCAAGAGCTGTAGCCAGTAACCTGAATCCTAAGGTCAACAAGTGCAGACCATCTCTGGCAAAGCATCGTGGTTTGTAAATCATGTCATCCCAGGCAGACAAATACTGGATCCCCTTTGAATGACATCAGATGCTTAGCCACTTGTTGAAGTCAGTGCTGTGTATATGTATATGTGTGAGTATTTATATATATATATATATATATATATATATATATATATATATATATATATATATATATATATATATATATATATATCTCCATATATGTATGTGGATATGTATATGTCCATATATGTATATGGATATGTATATGTGTATATATCTATATAGATATGTGGATATATGTGTACACATATATGTTTACCATATGTCCAGAACATGGAGTGGAGTCCTACCTCAGCACCAATAGTCCCAACCCCATAGTGCAAGGGGATGTCATGGATGTATTGCAGGTATAAATGTAGACAGTTGCTACTGTCATAGGTGTGTCTTAACAGACATGTTGGGTGTGGGAGGTTACATCTGCTGTAGACATGTGCACCACTGCCTATGGACAGACATCCTAATGGCATCATCATACAGTACCACTGCTAGCTCAGTAATGATCCTGTGGACTACAGTAGGGATATGACCAATATATGTGGACTGTCTGGCACTCTGTGGTCAGACCAGAAGTGTACACATGTCCCCTTCATGCGAGACATGTGGACCACGCCTCCCAGTGTGGATGTTACTAGCCATGTACATGGGTATATCACGACAATACTGGAGTACATATGCCCACACAGTGCATGCACACACACACAGGCCAGTCTGCCCAGACACATAATACCTGGTGGTGCTGAGTTCATATGGCCACATCCTACCCAGTAGATAGTGACATACATCTGTACAGCATACCACTACTTTGTCAGAAATACACAACAGTTATGCTGGCCTGCCAGCAGTATGTCTTGCAAATAACTGGACATAACAGCACACTGGGTAATTACAGTAGGCTGCTAGGCATGTCACAAAGCACTGGGAAAACTACAGGCAGACTGCCACAACACTGGACTACATATTGTATGGGGGAATACACGTGTACCTTAGATTATAGCGGGCTCGACACACAGGTCACAGCACATCGTAGCAGACACCTGTGAAAAAATGCATACCTACATCCAATGTAAATGCAGCCACAGCAACATATGCTATACAAGCTTAATATGACACTGTAATGACTGTCTGATAAACACCATCCTCATATGTGCCACTCACACACTTACCCAACATACACTGGTCATGGCACAGTGTGGTCCGATGGCTGTCTGTGGTATGGGACCAGTGTGTGTCTGGCCCTACAGACATGTGAGTCAATAGGGTACCATACACTGGAGTAGCATGTAACATCAGATAGAACATGACTGAGAACAATGGCATCTACCACAGTCTGTACAGAGCCCAAGGTTCGTAAGCACAATACACATACTGTGGTTAATCATCCTAACTCAGGGGTCTGAAACCTGTGGCTCTGGAGCCACATGTGTCTCTTTCACCCTGCTGTAGTGGTTCCCTGTACCTCTGAGGATTAATGGACACTCTGCCACACAACACACACACACACACACACACACACACACACACACACACACACACACACACAGAGTGATCAAACAATCTCAACACAGGAACACAATTATGGACATATGTTAGGTATTGTTCTTATACACTTGGTTATTTTATATCTAGTATAACTACATATGAAACCGTATATGCTCTGTCTCCATTTTAGGAGTCCGATAGCTGTTGTGTCTCCCAATGAATTTAGTTTGGTGGGTGAGGGGTCAGGACTGGCTCTTTGGATAGTGAAGGTTGCAGACCCCTGCACTACATACACAGACCACAGTACTGTACATACAAACACAGAATGTCCAAGTAATGTCCTCAGAAACAACCCCTACTACACACAACATGTCCAGCAGTCTGTTATCTGACTCACTTGTTATCAGGTATGATGTCAATAAATAATGGCGTACAGAACATATGCACCATATATATGTGGGATTCATCTGAACAACACGTGTGCACCTCTGCAGTCTAGAGGTCAGTGTATGTAACAGTGTGCTATGCCCCTGTAAGGCAGTGTATAGGGGGTATGCACCATAAGTATCCCAGGGTATTACAACATGTGAGGACTACCAGTAGTAAGCTGTCTTAAGGTATGCGGATGTACATTACCATACATTTCACCTTGTGAACATTGCTGGCCTACTGCTTACTGCCATCAGTGTGATTGTGATGATTTCAGTTATGCATTGTTATGTGACAGATACCAGCCATTGTGTCAACCTAGGTCTTTTCCCCCTAGTGACTGTGTGCAGAGTGTATTTAGAGGCCACTGGGTTGTACATCTGCATTACATACTGTTGATTGCTTGTTATCCTGAGGCCCAGTCTGTCTTTCCTGTTGTACTACTTGAAAACCTTGGCATGGACACCAACAGATGTGATGTTTTCAGATTACTGTAATAAATTATCTGTTTGAGAGTTGCATTACTCTGTATGTATTTCAAAGCATTATCAGCTACATGACATGGCATATACAACTGTAATTGTACACAAATAAACCTTTCTTATGTATACCTGTGTGTTGTGTTACATCCTTTGACTTCTCTGTGGGTATATGTTTCTAGCAACAATTGTTTTTGGTATGGGTGACTCATGCACTGTCCATCGGATGAGGTTGCAACTGTAGGGATACTGGCTGTCCAGTATGGTATGCACCCTCTGACTATGTATGTATCTTCCTAGACATACCCCTGTGTATATATTTAGAAATATATGTATATATATATATATATATATATATATATATATATATATATATATATATATAAATATATATGAACATAAATACATGCAAATGCCTACATCAACACATATATATGTCTACACCTATATGTCTGCATATACACAGCAAAATACATATATGTACGCAGATATATGCCTATGTAGATATATACGGACATAGTCATACATATGTAAGCTGATATATATGTCTATATAGGTATATGTGCCCATACATCTGTAGATAGTAATGGTAGATTAACAAAAACAAATATGTCCACATGCACTGTTAATGGGGTTTAGAGGCCCCAAACAATATACGTCTTGTACGAATAGGCATACCCCCCCCCCTGGCCAAACACGTCTGCCCTGCAATACAATACCAAGTGTTGCAGATCCCATAACCAGGACCTGACATGACATGGGCACAAGATGTTAACCGTACTACAGCCACCTGTATGATGTCAGGCTGGTAGTGGTAACATATCATGCAGTACAGTCTGGCTCCCATAGGGATTGTAAAATGTGGAAACTATCAACATCCCCAGGATACATATACCCAGACACATATCTGCAGATACAGATATAACTATATATATGATTACATATATATAGATATACATGTGACTACACATACACATGCAGAGATATGTACAGAAAGATACATATGATGAAGGTGCACAAAATATGAAACAGCCACTATGCCTACAGTTCACACCTGAACAAATGGACACTGTATGGGCCACCCATACAAATGACTATCATTGCCTGCAACATATACCCACAGAGAGGTCATAGGAAAAAAAAACACCACACACAGGTTTGTAGGAATGGAAAACCTTTATTTGTGTACTATTACAGTTCTATATACTATTGCTAGTCTAATTGGGATTGTCTTCACAGACATGGTGTTTGTGGGAGGTCACATCTGCTTTCCACATGTGTTCCATTGGCTGCTGACAGACATCCTAAGGACATCATAGTAAAGTACCGCTGCTAGCATATACTGCCCCTGTCGACTGCAGCAGAGATATTGGCCAATATGTGTGGACATTCTGACACAGTCTGTACAGTCCAGAGATATACACAGAACCCCTTAGTGCAAGACATGTGTACCATGCCTGACAATATGGATGTTAACAGCCATGTAGATGGGTATAACACATAAGAACTGGTATACATATGCCACCATAGGTTATGCATTCACACACCCCTGTCTGGCCTGACATGTATTAACCACTGGTACAGAGGTGCCATGGCCACATACTACCCACCAGATATTGACATACATCTGTACAGCATCCCACTCCTCTGTCTGACATACATGACTGTTTAGAGAGGCCCAGCAGCAGTACATCTGGCAAGTATCTGCACATGACATCTCACTGAGTAAGTACACTAAGCTGCTAGGCATGTAACAATGTACTGTGCAGGCTACAGGCAGGCTGGCTCAACACTGGCCTACATCTCCTATGGGGGAATGCCCATGTACCTGCATATATAGCAGGCTGTATAGGCATGTCACAGCACAGGGTAAGATACACCTGTGTGAAAGTGCATAACCACAACCAATGAGAACACAGACACAGCCACATATGGCAAGCTAGCATAATATTACAGTATATGGACTATTTGTTCAACACCATCCTCATATGTGACACTCACACACTAACCCTACATATACTGGGCCACTACACAGTTTGGTCTGATTGCTGACTGTGGTATGGGACATGTGTGTGTGGCCCTACAAACATGTAAGCCAATATGGTAGCATACAGTGGAGCAGCATGTAACATCAGATCCGACGAGATCTAGGATGATGATGACTACCACAGTCTGTACACAGGCCAAGTTACATATTAACAGTACACACACTGTTGACAGTCAATGTAAGTACACAGACCTTAGTACTGTACAAACAACCACAGTATGTCTAGGTTATGTCATCATATATAACCCCTACTGTACATAACACGTGTAGCAGTCTGATATCTCACTGGCTTGTTAGATATGATGACACTAATTATGGTGTACAGCACATATGCACCTCTTCATGCACGACATATGTACAAAAGTTGACAGAGTTGTGGCTGGAAGCACATACACAGGCCCAATATTGACATGTTGCTGTGATAACCTCATACATTTACTGTTGTAACAGGGTTTGTTGCAACATATGTCCTATGAGGTGTATGTAGTCAGTAACTGTCATGGCTTTCACCATCTACAGACTGTAATCCTCACACTACCTTCTGCAGTCCACAGATAGATGCTCCATGGGTAACACATGAAACCAAAGGCACAACACACTGCCCTGTCTGCAGATGATCCTGCAGATGGGGATTGCTCATAAACATAGAACTGACATGGCAGGTATTGAGACATGTAGGACAGCCATATCCACATACACACTGTTAAACCAACATTACTCCAAATGCAGTATAGCAGCACATACAGTCTGTAGTCAGGTCAGGCACATCCCCCTCCTGTGTGTTGCCCTGTTTCCACAGTGTATGTTGTTAGAAGTAAATCCCCAATCCATCTGAGATGCTGTTTGCCAAACAACAGATCTAGTTCCTGCTCACAGTGAATAAAAATGGCCAACACCACCATGATGTTCCTAGCTATTAGAGTGTGTTTCCATGCAATTGGCTATGGAAATGTTACCACAGCTGTTCCGCATGCAATCAGCTAGGGGAGGGCTGCAATTCATGCAGAGGCCATCAGCTGATCATGAGCATCACTTAAAATACACATGCTGCCTAAGCAAAGCAGGTGTAGGTCTACACATCCACCAGCGAGGGAGTGGGAGAGGCAGACAGAGGCAAATACAAGTCAGGGAGTGGTGAGAGAGTAAAACCTAAACATGTTTGTGTCACACACCTACCACCACAGGGTATTAGACCTCTGATGACTATATTGTGCTATCACAGTTCTATGCAGTTATTGGAGACACCACGTGGTTTACCTGTTGTGGAGTCCTCAGAACATACATGTGATGGTGAGTGACATCTGCAACAGGGATACGGTAGCTATACGGTAGGTGATGTGCTTGTGCCTGTCTGCATGAACAGGTGTCAGCGTCAACACAACCACACTCTCACAGGGACGCATGCACACTGAGACACTTGGCAGGGCCAGGATTACAACTCATCAGTAGTGGGATTGCCACAACACATCACTGTGCAGGTATCACATGCACCACACTCATCATACAGAGGTTGTATGGGCAAAGGGTATGGGGAGGTGCCTGACATCAGACAGCATGCTTCAGTATGCCGATGGGGGTTGTAATGAGTGTGGATGTGAACATACACACCATACAACACACACACAAACACACAGGGTGCCAGTACTGACATGCATGGATGCATGTCTGCACGGTTGTGTGGTGGTTGACTGTGCTAGACGGCTATACAAGGCTAGGTAATGGGTATACCTTGGCATCAGGCCACATGACAATGGTCTACATTGTGGCTTAGGGCTGTAGTTTCTGCATTTACCCACACAGGTGGGTATTGTATCCCCCATCCAGTCACCTGGGTGACTATTGTGTGTGGCCAATGCTGTGCATCGCTTGCCATGTTCGTGTTCCTTAGTCCATGACATGGACGGTGTCTGGGATGTGCACACCTTCCACATGCATGCACAGTGACATGTGGAACTGTAGCTGAGGGTGTCTGGCCCATGTTGTGAACACAGATTATCATCAGATGTGTCAGTCTTGCCCACCTGTGGATGGAACTGGTAATGAGCAGCAGGTTTACCCTGCACCTACATTGATAGCATGCTAACGGCATTCCCTGGTGTCAGTGGCATCTGTCCATACAGGGAATGTTGTCAGGCATGGTATGTCCTTTGTGGGTCACACATGATGGCACCACAGGTGTTGCAGGTGTCCATTGGTGAACATGGGGGAGGTGCACTGTCTGCATGTACGTGCATATTGGACAGATGGACAGGCTGCCATGCCCTCTGTTGCCCACTGCTATCACTCCATAGTTACTATTAGTGGCCAATATGCAGTGTACTACCCACATATTGGCTGTTGCCTAGGCATGTGTGTGTGTGTATGAGACATGGGTTGAGAGTGTGCTCTGGGTAATAGTTGGGTTGCTAACTGTGATTGCCTGGCCTTGATGTCACATGTATGGTTATGGTTTGCACCCCAGCCTCTCAGCTATTTCACATCTGTTATCCCTGTACAGTGGACATTGTGATATATAGTAGGGCCACCATATAAGAAATATGCAAAACCCACTCCACACTGGCCACACACTCACAACCACATACACACAGGATATGAGTTATAAACACACACACCTGTCATGTTTGGGAGTAGAACCCCTACCTAATGAGTTTATTACACTACAGCACTACACAGTTATAGTAAACGGCACGGAGATTACTGGAGTACTCCTTCCCCAAAGGTGTATATCACATTGGATGACATCAGCAGGATTGCCAAAGTAGGACATTCAAATTGTAGTGAGCATGACTAGCCTAAAATGTGTTGCTCTCTACACAGTGACACACATACACAAAACATCCACAACCGACATGTGTGGGTATAGAACTCCTAACAGACATCTACATCACACTACAGCATGGAGCTGTTTTAGGACACACCACAGGGGTGACTGGAAAACCCCTTCTCCAAAGGTATAGTTCACAATGAATGACATCAGCAGGATTTCCAAAGTAGCGCATTTGAAATGTACTATGTGTGACTAGCCTAAAATGCATTGCTCCCTACACAGACAGTGACACATACACTAAACATCCACAACCAACATGTGTGGGTATAGAACCCTTAACAGAGGTCTATATCACATTACAGCATGGAGCTGTTATAGGACGTACCACAGGGATTACTGGAAAACTCTTTCCCCAAAGGTGTAGTTCACAATGAATGACATCAGCAGGATTGCCAAAGTAGGCCATTTGAAATGTACTGCGTGTGACTAGCCTAAAATGCATTGCTCCCTACACAGACAGTGACACACACACACTAAACATCCACAACTGACATGTGTGGGTATAGAACCCCTAACACACTACAGCATGGAGCTGTTATAGGATGCACCACAGGGATTACTGGAAAACACTTTCCCCAAAGGTGTATTTCACAATGAATAACATCAGCAGGATTGCCAAAGTAGGCCATTTGATATGTACTGAGTGTGACTAGCCTATAATACATTGCTCCGTAGACAGACATTGTAACACATACAAAACATCCAGAGCTGCCATGGGTGTGGATGGAACCCTACCACATTTCTAAATCACACTACAGTGGTATGGAGTTATGGCACGCTCTGCAGAGAGTACTGGGATACAACCTTCCCAGAGGTGTATTTCTAGGTGGGTGACATCAGCAGCCTTGCCAAAGTTGAGCATATGAATTGTAGGTAGTGTGAGTACCCTAAAAAGCATTACTCTCTACACAGACAGACACACACTTGCCTTGCCTGGGATTAGAACACCTACCTATTTTAGCACACTACAGCAGTACACAGTTACAAGATTAGCTACAGAGATTACTGAGCTACAGCCTTTCTAGGTGGATGACATCAGCAGCCTTGCCAAAGTTGAGTATCTGACCTGTAGGCAGCGTGAGTACCCTAAAAAGCGTTGCTCCCTACACAGGCAGAGTCAGATAGATGCACACCCACACTTGCCATGTCTGAGATTAGAACACCTACCTCCTTCATTATACTGCAGCAGTATGCAGTTACAGGACACGCTATAGAAATTAATGGGTTACAACCTTCCCAGAGGTGTATTTCTAGGTGGATGACATCAGCAGCCTTGCCAAAGTTGAGTATATGACCTGTAGGCAGTGTGAGTACCCTAAAAAGCATTGCTCTCTACAAAGACAGAGTCAGATAGACACACACACATGCCATGTCTGGGATTAGAACACCTACCTAATTACTTTATCACACTACAGCAGTATGCAGGTACAGGACGCGCTATAGAGATTACTAGACTACAATCTTCCCAGGGGTGTATTTCTAGGTGGATGACATTTGTGTTGTTGGGAGTGTGACTACCCTAAAAAGTATTGCTCTCTACACAGTCAGACAGACATGCACACAAACACTTGCCAAGTCGGGGATTAGATTCCTACCTAACTAGTTTAGCACACTACAGCAGTATGCAGTTATGGGATGCACCACGGAGATTACTGGGCTATAATTCTCCCAAAGGTGTATTTCACATTATATGACCTCAGCAGGCTTGTCATAGTAGGGCTATGGGGAGGGCAGTGTGTGTGCATGGGCCATAACCCATTCATCTAGGATTTGACATGCCACATGCGGGTACACACAGGGTCATATTTCACAGGTACGTGTATACAGCTGCTAGATGACTACTTCCTTGTACAGTCATGTTGCACAGCTGGCACGTGCACCACATAGTCTGTAATGCTGACAGATACTGGTGGCTAGTATCTGCAGTGAGTGACATCTGCACCTCATGTGTTTGGGACCCTTTGGCTGTGTGCTGGGTGAGACAGGCCTGGATGGCTCTTTGTCACAGTCACCCTCTTCCACACATCTATGTCCATCTACCTTTGGCTTATTACAGTGTGTTTGTCCTTACATATATGTCTGTATTCCTATCCACTGTGTGTGCAAGGCATGAGTGGTGCATACTGACGAGTGTCTGCACTAACAACTGTGACTGCTAGATATGTCTGATCCACTGGTGTTTGCAGACATGGCCTTCATGTGTGTGAGCATGCCCAGCATGGCCATCTGTATTACATGTGTGGATCAAGTCCAGGTAGATTGTACTGCAGTTCTGACCTTTGTATTATACACTGACAGGTAGCATGCTGTCTCTGCAAGGTATCCATCGATCATTTGGCATTGACTGTTACTACATTTCTGCATAGCGGGGGGGGGGGTGCACACCTGACTGTTTCACATTTCTACACAGGTTTGGGGTGGGGCACACCTGGCTGTTACTATATTTCTATGTAGGATGGGGGAGGGCACACCTGACTATGTCTACATTTCTACACAGGATTGGGGGGCACACCTGACTGTTACTACATTTCTATGTAGGATGGGGGGGCACACCTGACACTTGTACACATTTGCTAGGACTGTGCTGGTATGTTGGGTACTCCATTTCAGTCTGTAGTCTTACCTATAGTGCTGGCTAGAGGCATAACAGTGTACTACAGATCTTAGCTGCCTACATATTAGTTTCTGACTTTCTGGCCTTAAGAACTGACATCCCACTGCCTGACCTGCTGTAGTCTGTCTGTGTAGGCCTGGGGAGGAGGTTACCCATAAGCCTCATTCAGAGGCCATAGCACAGCATTTCTTTGTGTTTGTCTACACCTGTCCTGCTGGCTGTAACTGTTGTTGGGTAGGTGACCCCCTGACTGGCATGTGTGAGTCACTTACCCTGTGGGTGTCCAAGTATTGAGAGTAGTGCTGCAGGGCTGTCTATGTCGAATGCACATAGTACACTCCCTACACATGGTTAAGCACAGGTAGTGAAATGTTTGGCATCCCTTTTACTGTATGTGAGAGTCGGAGACAGGTTTTATTCCCTCGGTCCCTCCCATGTCAGTGTATGTGCTATGCATTGCCTCTTTGCCAAGGCCAGGTCATACTTGGCATGCCTCCTTCTGCCTACTGGGGCAGGCTCAGATTGTTCCTCCTCTGAGTCACTCTCTGCTTGTGCAGGCCTTGGCAATGGTGGGGGGCTGCATGGCCCTGCCCTGTGCTGTTCCTGCTGCAGCTGTTTCCACAGGATCATATTGTGTAGCATGGCGCATACAAGGACAATTTAGGCAGATGTAGCTGGTGAGTACTGCAAGGCTCCACCGGATGTGTCCAGGCACCGGAACCGGGACTTGAGCATCCCCACCCCATGCTCTATTATGATTCTTGTTTGTGCGTTTGCCTCATTATAGAGTTCTTGTTCGGGTGTGCATGCATTTCTGATGGGTGTCATCAGCCATGGCTCCAGTGCATATACAGCATCTCCCACTAGGTGACCATGTGGGATGTCCCCATTGGCAAATCTCTGGTACAGCTGCACCAGATGCCAGATGTGGGAATCGTGATAGCTTCCAGGGCAGCCAGCACACACATTCATTATTATGCCCTGGGCATCGCACATGACCTGGCATTTGACGGAGGGGAAGCCCTTGCGTTTGATGTAGACCCTACCCTGCTCATCGGATGGTGCTTTGATGCATATGTGCATGCAGTCTATTGCACCCACTACCTCAGGGTATTCTGCTATTTGGTGGAAGAGACGCATATTGCTGGTCAATGCCTCACGGGTGTTGGGGAAATATACATGCTCACCGACATGTGCTGACATGGCATCCACGAACTGGTGGAGTACCCTGCATGCTGATGCCTGTGAAATCCCCATCATATCCCCAGTTGGCCTTTGGAAGGTACCTGTAGCTAGTATTCTTAGGCCTACACATACCTTGGTATCCACTGGGATGGGTTCCCCTCTGTTAGGTCTGTGTGTCAGGCGTGGCCGGCACAGCTCAACAATTTGCTGTAGGAGGTCCCTGCCCACCATATAGCATTCCACTATCTCCAGCTCATGTAGCCCTTGGTAAGCTACCCTGCGTCTGTACACTCTTCTCCATCTCCTCACTGTGGGTTGCTCTTTAGTATTCACATCCTCACCACCCTCAGCCTCTTGCACATGTTGTTCTATGTTGCGTGCTGCAGCCCTTCTCATTTTGTAGGTTTGTTTGTTAAAATTTCCCTGCTTGTATACAACAGTGGTGTAGAATGTGGGAAAAACCAGAGGGGAAGGTGTTTGCTTAGTTTATAGTAGTGTTCTGGGCTGGGCTGGGCTGCTGCCTGTGTAATTGACTGATTCTGATACATTTCACCTGCCAGCTAAGCTATTCTCCTTGATTACCTTCCTACTGCTGTTTTCCCTTCCAATTGCCTTCCTGTTTCAGCTCGTGTGCGCACAGCGCAAATGGAGTGCTCAAATGTGCACAGTGCTGCTATTTCCAGGTTTAACCTCTTTTTTGTTCCTGTAAAGCCTAGTGTGTGGGGTGCACACCCGCTTAGGCTTTGTGAAGAGTGCTAAGCAGGTTTAGACACCCCCCCTAGCTTAGCTATGCTAAACTAGGAGCAACCCCGAGCCACAGGGCTCCAATCCGCTTAAAGTATGCCTGACACACACCCACATGATGTCACCTACCTCCTAGGCTTGCACCAAGCTATTTCTACTCTTACACTGTTGGGACCTGACTCACATGCTGGGGAAAACTGGAATTCACTATCGTTCCCCTCATTTGCATAGGATTGTCTGCTAATGCATAGTTACATGTCTCACACTGAGCCTCCCCCCATAGCAACCACTACTCACTGGCCAGGTTGTATTCTGCCTTCCATTGACTTGCATGGCAGAATACTGATTTTAGTTAGAATGCTTATTTTATGTTTATTTTATTATTTTCCCCTCGATCCCATTTGCTCACCACTGCCCTATGCTTAAACGGCCGAGATTGGCTAAAAAAATAAAAGTTGACTTTTTTTACTTTTTAAACTGTTTGCAATGCCAATGGCCTTATACTTGGCCATTGGCATGCTTACTACATGATATGCAGCCTTTATTTGGAGGTGTCATAGCTCCGTTTTGGATTAATGTACTCGGTTACTAACCGAGTACATTTCTGCAGATTGCACTAGTCTTGCTCGGACTGATGCAAGCTTCCTGGATTGCAAAATGACCTCATTTGCATGGAGTTCACATGCAAATGGGGTGATTTGCATACCAGGGCTTAGTCCGTGCAAGATTAGTGCAGGCGCACTCGTGCACACCCCTGCAGGCTGTTCCTGGATCGCACGGCAGACATATTGCCTGCTAGAGCTCATGCACTGATCCTGCATGCCGTGCAGGGCATAGTGAATCCGGGGCAATGTTTCTGTTTACAGTCTTTCTTCACTTGTTAGGCTTCTTGCATTCACAAATAAAATAACAGCCACATCACATTTAACACACCATTCCAGTATCCCTAACCTTCTTTCAGTGTTAATAATGCTGTTCACATTTACTGGAAGTACTCTAAAATTGTTTACTTTTCCTAAATTTTAAGTTTAGGGGAAATATTTTTAAATTGTACGTTTCATATTTTTACTCATTCCTCAACTAAATATTTTTCCTGGGCTTATGTATAAATAATCCTTGATCCTCAGAATCAGAATTTTCACTGGCTAGAAGTTCAAAAAAAAAATAGTAGTGTCAATCCTTTCTCTTGACTTCTTTTCCTGCATACACACTCTTTCTGCTCATTTTTCTCCTTCATATTTTTTCTTCTTTTTCTACAATTTACTCTTCATCTAGTTGACATTCTCCTCCAGCATCTTGTTGCCCTTCCTCATGTATGCTTTCTTCCATTTCCCCTTCATTTTCATTATTTACTGTTTGCACTTGACAAGCCATCCAAAAGTGTCCCTTTTTCACACAACCATTTAGGCACACTCCTTACTGCTTTGTGTCCTTTCTCCTCACACTGTTTACATTGCACCTTGTCACAATCATTAATTAAATATGAAAAGTCCACACAAAAGGAACATGATGTAGGCTGGCCAGTATATATTAATGTCCCTCTGTGACCAGCCACAAAATAACACTTAGCAAGTATTTCACCATTTCTTTTCACATTTCAACAGAGCTTCTAACCTAAACTATCCGTTATGTAATTTTCTCTCATCTCTAAATTTTACAATGCTACCAATAGTTTCACACAAACCCTGCATGCATTTTTTTTAAATCTTCTTTCAGTTTATCAGTTCTAAACTGCAAAGTAACATTTTTTTAAAACATTTAACTTATTACCAGAAAACAAATAATTGTTCCACAGATAAATGTCATTTTGTTACACATTTCCAGAAGTTTCATCATCAGTCCCTCAGATTCAAATGTTGTCACAGAAATTCTCAGTCCCAATATGTGTAAAAGAGCAAATTTCTTGAGCATTAAAACCCAGAACAGTTACCTTATTATACAATGTTACATTTTGTTATTTTCACAGTTGTTCTTGTCTTCTTTTTAAGAACAGTTTTACTTACAGTTTGCTGCTACTCACCTTTCTTGCCTGCTGCCACTGCTGTATATGTTTCAGTTACTGCATTATTTACTGCCACAAAACCAGAAACCTTCTCAGTTTGTTGCTGCTTTCCACTTTTACTTTCTGTCACTGCTACACAAGTTTTAAGTGCTGCATTCTCAGCTGCCACATCACCTGGTTCCTTTTCCACATTAACATCGTCAGCACTCCTGAAAAAGTTATCTGCCATGTCACCAAATGAAACAGCAAGACTGTCACCTGGATCATCCTGCTGAATTACCTTTAACAGAGCATCATATGCAGCCCTCCTGATACTACTTCTGTTAGCTGCACCACACAAACAAACTCGCTTACTCCTTTCTCCATCGAGACAATTAAGTACTACCAATTTGTATCATCCACCACACACGTATCTTCAGTTACACTCTGCTTCTCCATATCAAACATTTTTTTCTCCAAGTTCTCATTTTCTATCTCCAAACTGTCCATAGATTTTCTTTTCTTTTCCATTCTGCTGCTTCCCTTATCCCTCTTCCTTGCTGATGCAGGAGACGTCCGGCACATAGCAACTCCAAAGATTAGGGGAAGTTCTCAGATGCCCTGGCCAAATTTCTCTTGTAGTTAAATGCCACCTTGGGTCTTCCCCTGAAAAGAGGCTACTAGCCTAGTGTGACTTACCTGATCAATAAAAGGATAGATAGATAAATAGATAGATAGATAGATAGATAGATAGATAGATAGATAGGTAGATAGATGTATTATACATATTTTCATTTTATTTTATATTCATCTGCTAATCAAGGTAGAACACTGATCTAAGTGAACCATATTCAGGTTAAGCCTGGGGAAGGTACAATATTAAAAAAACAGCATAATAGGAATGTACAGTAGCGAAGCTTGAGAGGATCATCACAATATCTAAAGGTGAATATCGGTTAAGTGTTAGCCTATTGAACATTTTACAAGAAATAGTGAAATTACACATGAGATCACTCATAAGAAAACAGCATTAGCAAATATACAATATTTACACTATGTGTCTAAAAATTTAAAAATGAGAGGAAGTGAAGAGGCACAAGGAGTGCAGAGGTGGAGGAGTGCAGAGATGGAAGAGGAGAGTAGAGAGAGAGAGAGTTTGAGGAGTTCAAAGAAGGTGTGGGGGCACTGTAGAAACAATCACATATGCTTTCATGTATATATATATATATATATATATATATATATATATATATATATATATATATATATATATAGCTATATCTGTCTGTCTATGTGTGGGTGTAGCTAAAATGACTGAAACAACATAACGATCAACAGTACAAAAAAAAAACTCACAGAAAAAAAAAAGACTTAAAAGTAATAAGACTGACACTGAAAAAGGCTGACAAAATTTAACTTATACTAGGGAGGGATTTATGCCCTTTCCCTACTGTTGTGCAAGCTCGGAGTTGGTATATATAATTTGCAGAGGATGAGGGGGTGCAGGGAGCTAAAACAATGAAAAATGTGATGAAATCTAAGCAAGTAGAAAACCACTGAAAAATCTGATAACATCAAAACATTTTCAAATTTTTTTTTGCAGGGACAAGCCCTCCCTGCACCCCCCCATATGGGGGTTGCACATCCCTGGCAATTATATATACTATCTCTAAGGTCACACAGTAGTGTGCAAAGGGAATAAACAACTCTCTAGTAGAAAGTTCAGTTTTGTCAGTCTTTTTTATCATCATCATCAGCCCCCCTTTTTCCCATTTTCTACATGAGGTCGGGGTGTCATTTTAACTATCACCATCTCTCTCAATTCAAAGCCACACTCCTGCCTTCTTCAACACTCATGCCTGACTGTCTCAGATCTTCTTTCACACAATCCATCCATCTCTTTGCTGGATGTCCTCGTTTCCTCTTACCTCCTTCCTATCTGTCCTAAATCTTCCTCACCAGATTGTCTTCTGCTTTTCTGCACATGTCCAAACCACCATAATCTGTTCTCTTTGATATTTTCTGCAATTGGAGCTGATTTGGCTTCTGCTGCTATGTCCTCATTACTTCATCTGTCCCACAGAGTGCATCATACCATCCTTCTCAGGCACTTCATTTCCATCACCTCTACCTTCTTCATCTGCTCTGCCTTTATTGCCCAAGTTTCTGCACCATAAGTAGTTCTGGTTGCACAGATGTTTTGTACATCTTACTTTTCAGCTTCTTTGGCATTCCTCTGTCATACACTACACCTGGCACTCTATGCCAGTTGGCTGCAGCCCCTCTGATTCTAGCTTTGAACTCTTCATTCAGACTTTTCTTCTCCTCAACCATCTCTCACAGATACTATTAACCTGTCCCACTATCTTCCGTTCTATCTCAATTCTCATCTTCTTCTGATTTCCCCAGCTTGGCGCCATTACCACTGTCTTATCTGTGCTTAGTTTCATCCCATGTGCCTTCAGTTTTGCATTCCATTGTTCTATACTTTGCTGGAGTTCTTGCTCAGAGTGTGCCTGTAATGCCACATCATCTGCATAAAGCAACTTTGTTGATCTGTCCCCTCCAAACTGTTTGCTAATGTAGTCCATCACCAGTATGAACAGTAGTGGGCTCAGAGCTGAACCCTGGTGTGCACCCACTCCCACTGGGAGACCCTCTGTAAGGCAGAACACTGTTTGTACTTGAGTCATTGGGTCCTTGTACATAGCCAACACTAATTCTACCAATGTATCTGGGACTTTGACCACTGCAGTACTGCCCAGATCAGCTTTCTTGAGACCTTGTCATATGCTTTCTCCAAGTCTAGAAATGACCAGTTCGACTCTTTCCTCATCTCTATCTTCTTCTCAACTATCTGTCTCACTGCAAATATCGGGTCAGTTGTGCTGCATCCTGATCTTACATTCTACTGCTCTGCATATCCATTTATCAATCACCCTCTCCAGAACTTTCATGTATTGTGATAGTGGTTTGATGCTTCTGGACTGCCCACAGTTGTAGATGTCCCCTGTCCAAACAACTATCAGAAAATAAAAAATCAAGACCACTGGTTCAGACCCAAAACATTTTATTCTCTAGCGCCTCGGTACAAGACCTTAAAGGAGTTACAAAATCCAACTAAAAATGTGCTACCTTTTATACAAAATCACAAGCTCAATCAATCAATTTATACAATTAAACAATTAAATAAAATACTTCCAATTAATCTCTCTATTCAGTCTGATAGGGGCCATAGCTTCATATTTAGGAATAAAAACACATTCCTTGTATAACAGTTTTTCTTTCAAAAGAATTTCATCATCATCTTTAACAAATGTTTGCTCTAAAATGCAACCTTGAAGAATAGAAAAATTACTATCATGCACATCCCTAAAATTGCATGCTAAAATCCTGTCTTCCTTCTGATATTTTATCTCTCTATGTTCCATTAACCTCACTTTAAAACTTCTTTTTGTTTCACCAACATAAAAAACCCATGAGGGCATCTTAAGGCATAAATAGCTCCCTTGCTATTACATGAAAAATGTCCCCTTGGTGTATATTTGATCTTATTTATATACTCAAAGGAACACACTATGTATTTACAAACAGAACAGCTATTGCATTAGAAAGTGCCCATGGATATTGGCCAAACATTTAAATTTATTTTTGGTAAAACAAAATTACTGTGGACAAGCATGTCCTTTAATCTCCTCCCTCGTTTATATGACATCATAGGATGATTACTCAAAATTTTACTCAAATCCCTATCTCTATGGAGAAAGTTCCAATAATATCTTACAATATTACAAACTTCTTCACTTTTGTTGTTATTGTTATATGTACTAACAAAATACATTTGTTCCTTCTTATTTCTACAATTTTCTGTACCCCCCATTACTCCAAAACCTTTCATTAGTATTGTTTCTTAACTTTAACGAAAACAGTTTATATTTGGTTTCTTCCATTGCTTTCTTACTATAACCTCTATTACAGAACATAATGGGAGCATTATATATTTCTTCGAATAAATTTGTCTCAACATTACATATTCTGGATAATCTTAAAATCTCTCCAGAGGGTAGAGATGATAAAACATGGGGAGGGTGGCAACTAGTTGCATATAAAGTTGCATATAAGTACTAGCTTCTATCTAAAAAATTTCTATGTACCCCAGTGCAAATTTTGCCTTTATGCAAACCCCTAAGAGTTAATTCTAAATAAGATACCTGTGCTCCATACTGCAGCCCATCAAAAGACAAATTAAATGTATTCTGTTGTAAATCAGCAACAAATTGCAAAATCTCATCTTTGCCCCTTCACAAATGAAAATTGAATCATCTATAAAACAAAAATGATGTTTAACATAATTCTTCACAAAACTACATTTATACAGACATACTAATTCAAAATAAGCCATGAATAAATTTGCATACATGGGGGCAAATGGTTGCCCCATGTCTGTCCCCTGTTTTTGCCTAAAAAATTCAGTGTTAAATGTGAAAAAGTTGTTACTTAAACAAAAATATGTCAAATCAACTAAATAATTTGTCAATGGACTATTCCCCAAAAAATACATTATGGCATAAAGTCCATCTTTATGTTGAATTGATGTGTATAAACTTTTGACATCCATTGTAAGCCAGTACATACTTTTATTCCACTCAATATGAGAAATATTATCCAAAGAATCAAAACTATTTTTTATGTAAGATGGAATTCTCAAAACATATGGTAAAAAAATATTGTGTAACAAAAGCCCAACCCCATGTAAAAAATATTTACAGGCCGAAATAATAGGACGTCCTGGTGGATTATTCAGATCTTTGTGAAATTTAGGCAAACAAAAAAATGTAGCTAAAGCACAACCTTCACTATTACATTTTTTATGCACTTCATCATCTGAAAAATATTCTTACCTCACACCTTTTAGCAACAACTCTTGGAACTTAATTATAGCTTGTTTATAACTCTTATTATCACTTTTCTCATACACATCTTTATTCTGCAAATGTTCCAAGCACATTTTGTAATACTGTTGAAAATGCATTATTACTATTTTATTTCCCTTATCAGATGGTTTTATAATCAAATCCCTTCTTTCTTATAATTCTTTTAGGAATTTCCACTCTCTTAATGTCAAATTATAACAAATATTATTCTTATTATACAACAACTTGTTACACATTTCATTTATAGCAAATTTTAACATTGAATTAAAATGAATATTTTTTTTCATTGGAATAGGGAGGCATAAACCTACGTTTCATAGGGTATCAATAAAACAATAAGCATTATTCTGTACATGTTCTGTAGGCACATTTAAATCTGAAAAACAAGAATGAAAACTTTCTTCCATAGAAGCCTCAGTACATAATGAATTATCATCACAAGTAGCATAAAAAACCTTGAGATGCAACTTACGGACAAAACGGAAGACTTCCTGACTTAAAACATGTTTCCTAGGTAGCACTGTGGGAACATATTTCAGTCTCAAATTCAAACCAGCAAATTGTTCATCTTACAAATTAGATCCAGAAAGATTCACAACCATATTACATTTAACATAGCAAAGTCATTGCCAACTGCCTGTTTTGTTATTAAGTTGCCATGATGCTGGTGTTGTATGCTGTCCAAAACCATTTCCACTGGTATAGAAGCCATTACGGCTTCTTTTCCAATTAAACTGTTCTCTATCATTGTCCCCTTCCTTCCAAAACTGGCATTCATTTTCCTCCTGTTGTTTTGCTGCTGGCAAAGCCAGATATTCATACTCGTCGCTTTCTTAGCCGCCATTATGGCTGTTCCTTCTGAGGAAGCAAAATAAACTTAAAGAGATTTTTTAAAACCTTCCCTATTATGTGGTCCTTTCCCATGCTGCTGATTGGTTGAAGACACAAAGGTCCACCCATTCTCATAGTCCCTTATGTCCCTTAACAGTTTTGTTTTTTTATATTCCACTAAATCTTTTTCTAATGAATTCAACTTCATATTCACATTGTCCATTACAACATTCATGTTAGTGGAATTCAGAGAACTGGAAATCTCCAAAGACAAGGCCTGCAGTTCTTGCTTGAGTTTTTGTTGTTTGAGTTGATCACGCTCTAGCAATATAGAAAGCCAGTCCATAACACATCTGTGGGCTGTTGCAACCCAATGTTCTTTAAATGCTTTATCAGAATCACAATGCAAATCAAAAGGTTCTATGGGCCTTTTTATGAACTGGAGCCCCCTGGGTGTAACATTCAACTCCATATATCTTTTCAAGCCCAAAATATTAAAGTGTACCTTAGTTTCTTTTTGCAGCAACATTTCAAATTTGTCACACAGTTCTCTCATACCAAAAGGGACAGAATTAGGAACTGGTCCCACTGTTGAAAAGGGATTATAAACTTGTTTCTACCTCTCCTCGACACACCGATCAAATAGCTGGGCAAAATTAGAAAAAAACATGGTTGTTCTCACCAGTAGAAATCTGTGTAGCCAGGATTCAAAGATGGCTGCCATTCTGTAAACACTGCTGACTTGCAGCTCCTCAATAAACCTGAGAAAAATCTGTAACCTGAGTCGATACCAAGAGGTTTGAACATCAAATTAAAGTAAAAAAAGATGCATCTACACTTAATTAATCTATAACCAGGAAAAAAGTGGGAAAAAAAAGTCTTTATCCATCAGGATTCCAAGTGATTAGCTAGCTCTGAAGAGAGAAATAAACAAAGGACTGTCTGCATTCTTCATTTTACCTGTCAGCTTGGGGAAAGGAAAATGTCACAAGAAGGAAAAAGCATGGAAACAACTACTACCAAAACAAAGCTGTCGGAATTACAGTCATCAGTAAAGGATGGGAGTGCGAAAAAACAAAGAATTACTAGACAGCAGGAACAACAGAAACCAGAGACTAGATCTAAAACTGATCAGCCACTGAACATGGATGATATCAAACATGCTTTATTGCCTATACAAGAAGCTTTAAAGGACCTGACTATTCAAATACAAACTTTTGGATTTTTGTGTAATCAGTTGCTGCAGAGAATGGACAAAACAGAGGATAGAATTTCAGAAACCGAGGACAAAATAGACTTGCTGGAGAAGAAAACAAAGGTACATGATGTGGAGTTACAAGCCATGCAAAGCAAACTTATTGATTTAGAAGCGAGGTCTAGAAGAAATAATATTATTATTAGAGGGATCACTGAAAACATTCAGTATGCAGAGCTAATACCAACTATAACACAAATACTTGAAGTTTTGTTAAATGATGCTGATGGAGTGAAACAAATTGTTATCGAAAGGGCACACAGAGCACTGAGAGAGGTACAAGCTTCTAATATGCCTAGACCTGTATATGCTAAGATATTGAACTTTCAAGATGTTAGCAAAATACTTTTTAAAAAAGTATGGTGGCTTTGTTATGTGGAAAAATAGTAAAATATTTCTGGCTCAGGATTTACCACTGCAAGTAAGGCAAGCTAGGTAGTCTTTATCTGCATACTGTAAATTTCTGATTCACAAGCAAATTAAATTCCAGATGAAAAATCCTAATGTGCTTACATTTATGGTGGATGGGATTAAATATTCTGTTTCTACTAAAAACAAGGCAAAGGGAGTGTTTCTGAAGGTTTTTAAAGTTTTACCTGCATCAGAGGGCTGAAAAAAACTTCCGTTGAGACTGGCATGCTCCTGAGGTCAGATCCAGTATCTACTATACTTTGAGGCTTAGGTAATCCTTTGTTCCCTGCTTAAGTCGTGTAGGCCTCTGTAAAAGCAATAAAACTGTTTGTTTGCGATAATCCGAGGGTCTGCTGGTCGTTTTCCGAACTTTTATGACCTCTACGAACTTTTTTCGTTGAGTGGTAAACAGGAAATCTCTTGAATGCAGCTGAGAGTGTGGATTTCGATGTAACACTTCCTGTGGTCCAGCTGCGAAAGCGGTCCCATGTCGCGAGTATTACTGATGGTTTCCTGGTTTGAGAAGCTGAAAAGAACTGACATAATGTATTAATGTTTTTTTAACAAGTAAATAACATTAGAATATGTACGTGAAGCATATAATAACATCTGTTTTTCCTGTTTTTTTTTCCTTATGCTTATAGTGTTGAACCAAATTATATTTTTACAATATCTGCAGTGGGTGCAAGGTATAGCACTATATATATGAATATAAATAGGTAAATAGTGGCTATTGGGTGGTGTTAATTAGACAACTAATGTCAGTATAATTAGGAACTAAAGCATGCAATTGCAAAACTTTGATAATTGGTAGTTGCAGGCACTGTGTATGGTACAGAATTATAATGTGGGATGCATTTATTTTTTTCTGTCTGTGTTTTTTTTTTGTTTTCTTTTTTCTTTCTTTCTCTCTCTCAATAAAAGTGGTATATAAATAATGATTGTACCAAAAGAGGTATTTGCGGCAGGTATAAGTAGCTAGTTAATATATTAATTTTTTTTCTTTAAATGGTAATAATACCTTACAATAGAGATTTGCTTAATTAATAGTTGGAACATAAGCTGTAGAGCAATAGCAGTGTTTGTTAGGGAATGTTTAGTTTACACTTTGTAGTAGCTAAGTTAGAATATATAGGTTGTAAGTTTAGGAAATGTTTTAATTTTTATTACATGAAGCTTTTAAATATGTTTGTGTTTTTAACCCTGTTCATGTTTTTTTTACATACCAGACCTATATCAGTCCTGGTCCAGGGGTAAAGTGGGTAGGCACTGGCTGGGAACGGGATGTAGGAAATGCTTCCAGATTATGTTTAGTATGCAGTTAATACATATCCATTGGATAATTTCCCTTTTATACTATTATTGGATAATTAGACCTGTCAATGTGGGAATTAGACTCATGGAACGTTAAAGGGCTCCAGAACTTGAAGAAGAGGAAGCTGTTACTACACATATTGTTACAGGACAAAGCACTGTTTGCATTTTTACAAGAAACACACTTGTTAAATGATTAGTGGGATGATATTAGGAAAAAGAACTGGATTAGAGCGGTAGTGGCATCAGAAGGTAAGACAAACAGTGCTGGAGTAGCTATAATTATTAAAACTCAATACAAAGACAAGAGTTTAGACTCTAAAGTGGATCAAAATGGGCGATGGTGTTATGTTATTTTATCGGATAATGCGTTTGATAAACCTCTTTTACTTTTGAATATATATGCACCATGTAATGACCAACAAAGTTTCATAACATCATTATATCCAATCTTAACACAGTATGATGGTTATTATTTTATTGTGGGTGGGGATTGGAATACCTATCAAAATCCAAAGTTGGATAGGTCTTGTCCACAAAGAGCATTTAATAAGCAGGCCAGGATAGTATTAAATGACTTCAAGGAAGATTTTCAATTATATGACCCCTTTTGTTATGCACATAATATTAATAATGCAATTAAGTATACCTTCTATTCACCATGCCACAAAATGTGGTCTAGGATAGATTTTTTCTTGATATCCAAAGCATTAATTAATTTGGAACCAGTAGTGGTTATACATACTGGATATCTATCGGATCACTCAAAAATTTTGTTAAGGTTTTCTAAAGATTTAAAAGATACAAGAATGCATAGAGGTTATAATTGGTCACTTAATCCAAATCTGTTAAATAAAAAGGATATAATAGATGGAATTGTAAAATATCTGAAAGGTTTAACAGATAAGATGAAGCTTCAGGAACATACTCCTGATATTGAATGGGCAGCAGCTAAATCTCAAATTAGAGGATTTCTTTTGCAAAAAGCCTCATATTATAAGAAAAGGCAAAACAATGATATTCAAAAATTAGAAACAAAAGTGAAGCTACTCGAGAAAGAACTGATTCAGAATTTTAATGCTCAAACAGAGAAGGAAATGTTGAAATGTCAAAGGGATATCTTCTTGCTGCATAATAGTAGAGTAACACTTCAGGAGCATAGGTGTTTAGTGAAATATGCCAATAATGTTCAAATACCATCAAAAGCATTGGCAAGGATTATAAATCAATCGAAAACAACAGTACATATTTCGAAATACAATGCAATGACACAGTGTATTCTAAAACTGAGGATATTATTGATATTTTTGAAAAATCTATACCAAGGTTTATGAGGGTCAAATTGATAGGTCTATACATAAACAGAATAAAAGATTCTTCAAAAAATTAATTTTCCAAAATTAGAAGAGAGTCTGCAAGGTGATCTGATTAAACCTATATCTTCAGAGGAAATAGTATATGTAATTCAACATATGAAAGTACATAAGTCACCAGGTCCTGATGGTTTGACAGTTGAATTTTATAAAGAGTTTGCTGATAGTTTTGGTAAAATATTGTCTCATGTATTTAACTACATAATCAGAAATAAAATTAGTGACCCTCACCTTAATGCGTCAAAAACAATCTTTATACATAAAGCTAATTCAGTCCCCAAAGCCCGGATAATTATAGGCCAATAGCATTAATAAATGTGGATATGAAAATTCTCACTACCATTATAGCATGTAGATTAAAAAAATTATGATCCATTTAATTTCTAAGGAACAGGCTGGATTTATGGCAACTAGACAAACTAGTGATAACACACTTACACTACATAATATGATGATGTATGCTAAACAAAACAACTCTAATATTTATGCCCTTATAATAGATGCTCAGAAAGCATTTGATAGAGTGGATATAAACGTTTTGTGTGTTGTGTTGCCTCATTTCAATATGCCACAGGTATTTATGCAGATACTACAAATATTATATAGTAATCCGTATACTCGTTATATATTAATAGGAGTTATTCTAAAAGAATACAGATTAAAAATGGTACACGGCAGGGTTGCCCTTTGTCTCCCTTATTGTTTAACCTTTATTTAGAACCTCTATTTTTATATATTAAGCAAAATTTGTATCATAATGCACCAATACTTTATAGGAATAAATTAGTAATGTCGGCATTTGCTGATGATCTTATTATTTATTGTACAACCCCAATTTCTGATAGTGAAAAGATATTAAATGTTATAAACGAATTTTCAGAAGTCTCTAATTATAAAATTAATTTGGAGAAAACTAGTATTTTCCCGTTAAGAAACCCTAAACCTTTTTCATTAATGTCCCTGTTGGGGAAGATATCATGTAAAGAAAACATCAAATATTTGGGTATTAGCTTCTCTACGGATAATAAGGACTTTTATAGTAATAATATTAAATGAGTATGGGAACTAATAGTAGCTGATTGTGGCAGATGGAGGAATTTAAGACTACCGGTATTGGCAAAAGTATCAATAGTGAAAATGAATATATTACCACGAATGTTATATATCTTTAGGTCTGCTCAAGTATCAATTACAAAGACAGTTTTAAACAAATTCATAAAGATCTAGCTAAATTTATTTGGGAGCCAAAGAAAACTAGAATATCGTATGAGAAATTAATGACCCCGAAGAGTGGAGGAGGACTTGAGTTACCGAATTTTGAAGTATACTATTTAATTGTGAACGCCAACAGGTGTTTAAGAATTGCTAATTATGAGGTAATTAGTACAAAGTGGATGCCAACTTGGGTGGTCTTGAATTACAAGCATATTCTAGATCGGAACATAAATCCTAAAGCTTTACCCTTTTTGGATAAAAGTAGTTTGATAAAGTATGGGATTATGGACCACTTAAAAACATATGTGTCATCTTTGCAAAATTTATTCCAATCAGTAGACTTGTTGCAATATATGATGGTTTTTCAGCCTTTCCATAGGAATCCCAATTTTAAACTAAATAATCAGTTGATTGATCTTAGTAAATTCCCATTAATAGTTAATTTGACTCTGATTGATGTTTTTAATAAATTTCATTTATCGGCTTCGCAAGTTAGGCAGGAACTGAATCTTCCTAAGAGTTATATGGTTGTCATGAGACAAATCAGAGAACTTGCTCTGAGTCATTTTGAAAACTTTAACCCGGTAGTTGGAATTGTGGATAAATGCTCTGAATTGTGGCAGGCTCTCCAACAGGAGGTCAAATTTATAACAACAACAAATAAATTAATTAAAGATTTAAAATTCCAGGATAAAATTCTGTTGTCAGGGTATTGGGTAAACAAAATGACAGTAGCAGATAATCAGGTATTAAAAGCAATTGATTTAACAATAAAATCGATCTCTTTTCAAAAGTTGATGTATACTCAGTTGATGATTTGGAATAATGCTTATTATACTCGTCTTAGGTTACATAAATTTAATCCTAGGAATTCTCCAACTTGTCCATATTGCACAAATCAAATGGCAGATCTTCTTCATATGTTCTGGAGCTGCAAGTGTATATATAAACTTTGGAACTCTCTTAGAACACAACTACAAAAGATGGGTTATCAAAGTTCAACGTTATCATGGGAATTTATGATTCTACATGTTCCTCCAAGAGAGCTCTCTAGGTCACAAACTATAATATGTATGAATATTTTTTGCTGATGAAGTTATATATAGCTACAAATTGGTTAGAACCAGATAAGACATCATGGGATAATTTCAAGCTTGTGGCTATAAAGCATATATTAGCACATAAATTACTCCTGAAGCAAAGTAACAAAAACATTAATAACCCGAAAATATGGGAAAATGTTTTTAACATTATATTAGCATAATACTGTTATTAAGAATATATTAAAGTTTGGATGTATATGTGGAGGAAACAATGTTTTGAAAATATGTATGATATGTATGGACGCAAAGTACTTCTACAAATGTTTTGGCTTTGTTTTTCTTCCTTGGTGTCTTCTTTTTTGGAATAATGACGATTTTTATATGGAAGCATTTCATGTAGATATTGTATATAGTTCTGATAGTAATAGTAGTGAATTATGTGTGTGATTTTATTGTATTTTGAAAATATATATCAATAAAAATTTATTATGGAAAAAAAAAAAAAAGAAATCTGTGTAGCCAGAATATATTGTTCAAATATATTGTTCCATAGTTCCCTGTGCCCCAGATAAACATCCAGAAACACCAGCAGCTCCCAGCATAGGCAAAGAATCTTCTATGAAAATTAGTGGAATGTCTCTGTTAAGGTCTGAAGCCATATATGAACACCCAGTCCAAACAGCTATCAGAAAATAGAAAATCAAGACCACTGGTTCAGATCCAAACCACGTTTTTCTCTACAACCTTGGTACAAGACCTTCATGGAGTTACAAAATCCATCTAAAAATGTTACCGTTTATACAAAAGCACAAGCTCAATCAATCAATTATACAATTAAACAATTAAATAAAATACTTCCAATTAATCTCTCCATTCAGTCCCATAGGGACCATAGTATCATATTTAAGAATAAAAACAGATTCCTTGTATAACAGTTTTTTCTTTCAAAAGAATTTCATCATCATCTTTAACAAATATTTGCTCTAAAATGAACCTTGAAGAATAGAAAAACCACTACCATGCACATCCCTAAAGTGGCATGCTAAAATATAGGAATGACCAGTTGGGCTCTTTCCTCATCTCTAGCTTCTTCTCAACTATCTGTCTCACTGCAAATATCGGGTCAGTTGTGCTGCATCCTGATCTGAATCCAAACTGCTCATCTCCCATCTTACATTCTACTACTCTGCGTATCCATTTATCAAGCACCCTCTCCAGAAATATAAGGCATTGTGATAGGAGTTTGATGCCTCTGCACTGCCCACAGTTGTAAATGTCCCCTTTGTTGTTGTACACTGGCAAATTATGCTTATTCTCCAATCATGTGGGATATGTCTTTCACTCTACACTGCTTTGAGTACCCTCAGGAGGGATTTCTCCCCTAAATCACCCATTATCTTTATCATATCTGCTGTGATCTCATCTGAGCCTGCTGCTTTCCCTGACTTCATTTTCCTTAGTGCTGTTATTACTTCTTCTAGGGTGGGCTCCTCTTCTTCTCTCATTGTATACTGTTTCTTGGGCAGTACAGCTTCTGTGGGGTTTTCTTCATTCAGAAGCTGCTGGAAATACTCCTTCCATCTGCCTTTGATGTACTGTGGACTGGTGAGCAGGTTGTTGCTGGCATCCCTTATGAAGGGTGTCTGACTATCTTCTTTACCTTTCTGTCTTTGCCTTGCAACCTGATATAGTTTCTTTGAGTACCTAATGAGTCATTTTCCAGAAGTTGGTACAGTGCCTCTGATGCCCTGTTCTTTGCTATTGCAACTCCTTTCTTAGCTTCTTTGTTAGCCAACCAGTATTCCTTCCTAGCCTGGTCAGCCTTTTCTATCTCCCATTTTTTTACTGCACTCCTTCTTTCTTTTGATCACTTCCTGGACTTCTGTAACCACCACCAGCTTTCCCTATTTACCTTATTTCCATATGTGACTCAGCCACATATCTGTTCTGTAGTCCTCACACATTCTGTTTTGAGGCACTGCCATTCTGCCATTCTTCTTCAACTTCACGTATTTCTTCCTCTTCTTTGAGCACTAGAGTCCTGAGTAATTCCTTGAACTGTTGTATTTTATTTCCAGTCAACTTTCAGGTCTTCAGCCTGGTCTCTGTTGACCTTAGAGTCTTCTTTGACCACTGCTTGCAGCTGATTGTGGCAACCAGTGGTTTATGCTGTGGACTGACAGTTTCACTGGGGATGATTTTGCAATTATTAATTCTACCCCAGTGTCTTTTCCTTACTAGGATGAAGTCTTTTTCATGGTCAGTTTTTTTTCAGTTTTGGCCTTTTTCTGGCAGTCCTTTTACTGTCGATCTTATGTTGTTTACATCAAATGTTTCAGAAGAAAGCATTTTAATCAAAATGCTGGTTCATCACAAGATGCCAGCATTTGCTTTGTGGGATTGCTATACATTGAGGTGTGGATTTTTTCCCTTTTCTCACTGTTTTGCAATCTTGGAGTCAGTATATATAATTAGCAGGGTGTGTGGGAAGTGCAGTGGGGTGGGGTGGGGGGGCTTGCCCCACTGCATAGAAAATAAAAAATTATTTTGATTTAATAAGTTTTGACCATCTTTGGTCAATGTAGTGTATCAATGCACTGGGTCTGTGATATATATATATATATATATATATATATATATATATATATATATATATATTTTTTTTTATATAGTATAGGCAGGGACAATATATTTTGTTTTATGGTGCCTGTTTTTGGTGGGACAGAAAACAGAGAAAGAATTATAACACACAAGACAAGATAAAGAACAATGTACTTAGATAAACTGGGATACTTTTTTTTAAATACTGATTAGCCAACTTAACTACTGGATATGCCTCTTGAAAGGTTTCTGCCATTAAAGGTTGCTTTCAGTATGGCTGTAAAATTATGTGATGTAGAGATGCTCATTCTAGGCTGTGATGGGACATTTCTGTTTAAAATGACATTTCTAAATCAGTAAAGGTTGTGTGCCACCTGTGTCCATGTACATTATTTTGTGCCTTGTTCTTCACAACTTGATGTTTTGTGAAAGCCTTTTAGTACTGCAACCCTCGACTTGTCATCAGAAATAGTGTAATGGAAATGTCGCACTGGACTAAATAAGGTGTAATTCTTAACAGCTGTATCAAGCACACTATTAGGTATTTAGAGGTTAATGAAAGCTGACACGTGATTGAGTAAGGGCTTCTTAGGTAATCAGTGTCTTTTATTAGTCTCTGTCTCTCTCTCTCAGTGACATGACAAATTTTGTACACACAGGTATTATGAGACAGCTGAAGAAGGAGGTAATGCTAGCAAACTCACAGTGTGTCACCTTGTCTAAAATGTTGTATTCACATCTGAGGTCTGCATTTCCCTAGAACTATAGGCATGATAGACGCATTTCCATGAATGGCATGCAGTGCCTTTGACAAAAGTCACAGGATCAGACTAAGAAAAGTACTTTCAATTTGGAGGAAAGGAAGGGTAAGTGATAAAAATATTTGTGCAGATTTCAGATGCACAAAGATATAGGAGGACAGCATCTTTCAAGTAGATACTTCACAGTATGCGACCATTTATAAAACTTGCAAGGACGCGTTAAGGGGGAATGTTAGAGTAATGAGAAATGCAAACCCCATCAGTGGTAGCAGTGGGACATCACCTAATGGGGAAGCTGAGATGTTAACAGAACAGGTATGTAGCAACTCAAGCAATATAAACAACAAAAGTAAACCCAGAAAGTAAGTAGCACCTGTGTTCAAAATGGACAGGCCTGATGGTTCCTGCAGCTCTGGCTTACTGTCTGTTTCAGCATGTGTATGACATGTGTGTTACATTTACCTGTATAATATCCTATCTTGTCACTATCCTTCAGTCACAGATCTGTTTTCTGAACAGGCTAGAGTGCCACATAGCTTAGAAATGCATAGTATTTGTTCAGTATAATTGTACAGCAAGTTACCTTCCTGCGAATGTGTGTTGGTACTGGCAGCAAAAGATAGCAGCAGCACAAGTTCAGGATCTCTGTATGCTCTCTTAACCAGTCTCTGTCCCCAGCCTTTGAGTTTCTTCTTCTTTTTTTTTTTAAATCCATGGTCTAGTGTCATGTAAACTGTAACACTCTGATTCAGTTTCCAGGGAAAGATACTGGACATCCTAAACTGGCTTCATAATACAGAACTTTTGACCTTAACTGTGACCCAAATAACCCAAGATATTGTAATAGCTTGGGTCCTCAAAAAAACATCTGATGCTTAATGGGAATGAGTGTTAGATGTCACTTATCTGTCCTGGGGGAAAGTGTTGTCATGGTTTCACCTCAGAAGCTTCCTCTGGAGGAAGCCCAGAAGCATAGCTTCTGCTTTTGAGACTCAGGGGCAAGGCTAAGCCAGCCAAAGAAGCAGAGTACTCTAGTTCATGATTGAAGGTGTGTAGAAGTGTGCAGTAGTTAAAACTGCACCACTCATTCTGACCATCAAAGTAAATATAAAAAACAACCCCTCATAACTCCTGACCCCCGTGCTGAGCTGTGATTCCTGGCTCAGTTATGTTCTCACATGTCGGGGGGGTACGTGGAGAAAATGGGCCAAAGAGGGTGGAGTCTTGATGGTCTTCAAGGGATGTGGGCTCAAAATAATATCAAAATTATTTTGAATTATTAAAAGGAAAACCATTAACACCTCATATGCCTTCCCTGCATCTCAGTATAGAATGAGCCTGTGATTGTACCGGTTTGTTCCAGAATCTACCAGTATTACTTAGCCTATTCTTCAAGCTGTATATATAAACTCGAGACACCGTCTCCCACATGCTTTCAAACTGTTGTAGACTAATTCCTTTCTCCTTACTTCAACTTTCTTTGTAGGGCAACTGTACTTGCCCCCCACTTATATCCCCATGCTCCCAAGCTTTTCCTTATGGATTCTAATCACTTACGTACTTATTTGGCACTCCATATTTCCACACTTGTAGGAAGCATATCTGATCCTTTTCTGCATACTATCTTGTATTTTTCCCTTCACCTCTATTTTCAGATATAGCAAAGACATAACCATATTCACCGTCTTAGAGTTGTGGGTAGCAGCAACTTATAATACAGAATAAAGGTCTCTGGTAAGGGGCCGTTTTACATAAAAACATGCCTTTTTCTACATGTGCACAGAACTCCCATTATGTTTGCTTCCCATCTCTTCCTGTTCATCATACTCTGTTAAATCTTTGTTAAGTTTCTAACTTACTCCTACCTAGCTGTAAAATGTTTTGTTGCATTCTTTAGTGTCCTGAGCTTTCTAAAGGAATGACTGCTGAACTATACCTGTTCAAACTAGCATCAATAATCTGTATCTGTTTAAGTACATATTCTAAGATGTTGGCGCACATGTGCATTCAGCATGAAAGAGATAGTACAAATATTTCCATTGAATGTGTTTTTGGGCCCCCACTACCTCTGTGTTTACACTATAATCTACCTGTTGGTAAGGAATATACATTCTCCATATTATTACCGTAAAATAACTGAATGCAACTAACTTGGGCATACAGTTGCTTCTGTATTGAGACAGTATCCGGAATACTTCTAACAAACTGAATATAAACACAGAAAGTAATGCTTGTACAACTATAGAGTATTTGTTAAAGCAGTGCTCTTTGTATTCTATTATCTTCATTTGGAGCTTTTCTTTCAACAAACAGTGCTTGCCTCAGTGAGATTAACTTGGCAAGCAAACAGTAAACACATAAAAACAAATGATGCTATAGTACAGAATAAAGCTGAATCTGTATTACTGATAATCTGAGTGCATAGTTTGACTTGCTCAAAGGCATGTCTGTTTAAAACATTTGAAACCCTTGTTTCTTTTACTCCAGATATGTATTTGCATAGTGCTTTACTGGTATATTTTTTAAATGCAAGCATTACCTATTCTGCACTAGAGTGAGCATTTTTTGATATGGGTATTGCCTGTTTTAAGATGATTTGGTAGCGCACTAGAATGGCCTTGATTTTCTCATGCATGCACAACGCACAAAGTGACTTGATAGGGAGTGAACCTAATTCTGCTGAACATCATGCTGCAGCTTGTTGCTTGGATTGTTAGTTTGTTCTGCTAGTTTGGTTTGTTGATTCTTCATTTACCTTGATGATTCATGGTCTGGATTTTGTGTTTAAACAAAATGAAACAATGTTCCAAATGTTCAGCTTCTACATGAAATCATCTCTGTTTTATATCAGAATGCCAGGGTAATCTTATTTTGTTTAGAAAGGTGTATGTTTTAAAAATGCATATGCTTAAGCAAAGGGTAATGCAAAATACCCTGTCAAGCAGCATGTTTATATAAAAGGATATCAAAGAGCTGAGTAAAGAGGTTGACAAGGTCAGCATTTCTGTTTCATAATGGGAAAGGACTAGTTTTTAAATTACTTTTTTCTGCAAACTTTTATAAAATGTTCATTAGATTAATACTCTTAGACATCACGCAAAACAGAATGATAAACAGTTTTAAAGTTAATTAAAGTAAACAATAAAACATTTTTATGAAATGTTGTTGTTTTTCTTTCGGCTTTTCCTGGTTAGGGGTCGCCACAGCGGAATTCCGGTTCGCTAATGATTGGCAGTCAGTTTTTATGGTGCTGAGGTGCCAGCACGACGACCAATCTTCAACGAAGGCACGCCCATTCACACATGTCTTTCGAACGCCACTCGACCGCAGGGAGGACATACTTAATATATGCTATGTTTGGACAAGCATATTTAAAATGTTATTTTCATTTTATTGTACCTCAAGTATGAAACAGTTCTGATTTAAGAACACAATACTGTCATAGCTATAGTTACAGCTGTTTAAGAGATTGATTTTAGTCTGATAATTTGATACTGTGTTAATGTCAGGCTCCTTGATTTTTATTTATGTATACATTTTTTTAAACTCTTTGTATGTTATGGAATAAGACAGAAATAAAAAAGGAAGCAAAGGTTGAGTGCAAAGTGTACTCACTTAATTGCTGTTTTACTTTGTTTGGCCTTTCTGTAAGTTAATATTGAGGTTGTGTGGTTTCCTGTTTGTGTTCTCACTCCTAGTCCCATAATAAACCCAGACATCTGTCATTGGTCCAACAGCGTATTTACTAGAATGATTCCTAGGCTCATACATGACACTGTGTGATCTTAGTGTTGGGATAACCTTGGGGTGGCAGCATGCCTGAGATCAACTCTTCTGAAGGGGAACTTGCAGTGCATGCATTATTGCACCAAAATCTTATGAAAAAGTGCTGAATTTAAAGTTTTGTAACTTGGAAAACTATATCTAATAGCAAATAAGAATGAGTTAGCTCTTCTGATTTGACCATTGTTTATTAGTTACAATGTACATTTTAATTATGTGTTTGTTCCCCTTGAACCAGCCCAGGCCTTGCAATGCTGGGACACCTTGTATCTCTGTCATGCATTCTTAAAGTTTTTCAATGATTTTGAACTTAATATCTCCCCAGGAAGGCTGCTTCAATCATATATTACCCTTTTTATGAAATAATGTTTCCTTATATCTTCTGTCTACCACCATCATATATACTCACTCTGTGACCTCTTGTCATTTTACATTTTCGTTTGAAAGCTGATATTCACATTGGCTTTATGGATTCCCTTCAGTATACAAAGACGTTACTCTTTTCCCCTTGCTCCTGCTTTCCACAAGACTATAATTATTATTTATAGATTATTCTTAGTCTTTTCTTTTATAGATTTTGATACGGATCTTACACAAGTTTTATCATCTTCCTCTAAACTTGCATCTGCCTTGTCCACTTCATTGCAATGATGAGGTCTCTGGAACTGCATACAGAACTTTATATAGGGTCTTGGAACTATCTATTAATAGGGACAATTGTCTTCTACTTGTGACAGGCCTTACTACATTTCCCAGCATCCCACAAGCCTTTCTTACTGCTTTGTCACACTGCCTGCTTAGCTGAGTATCGGATATAATTACTTCAGATCTCTTTCTTTGTTTTTCTCTTGCTACAATCCCCCCTTCTGTGTTCTTCTTTTCTGTGCTTTTGCTTGCCAGATGCATTATTCTGTAGGTTTTAGAATTACATTTAAGCTGGCACAGTTAGCTCTTTCTTCCTCTCTTGCCAAGTCTGTTCTCATGCTTTATGCACTTGCATTTTATCATCAACTTGAATAACGTTCCATAATTTGAAGTCTTCTGCAAGATCATTTGAAAAGGCAGTGAACATTTGTGGTCCCTGCATCCAGGGTTGTGGTACCCCATGGCTTAATATCCTTTTATATGAATGAACTGTAATTAATATGACCCCCTGTACACTACTGCCTAGTCATCGTTCAATGTTTTTCACCAAATTAGGACCACTATGATTTGTGATGCTACATAAATGCCTAGCTAAAGTCTTATGTAGGGTAGTTTCATTGCCCTTTTCTAATGTAACGCCCTAGTTACCAAGACAAAGACCTCTTATTTATTTTCCAAAACAACACTTTTGTCGAAGAAAAATGTTCATTTGACAAATGGAAGTAAAAAATAATAAACAGACATACGATTCACACTTGTACACGGGAAACTCTTCCAAGCTTTATAAGAAGGTGGATCAGCCCATAAATAGTTTGAGTTTAGTTCTTCTTAATACCTACAGGTAAGTGCTACAGTAGTGGAGGTGGAATTCACCACCTACTTAACTAACCTAACAATGACATGTACTGGGAAGTTTATTTTATGTGTATTGATTTTTTTGTAAGCTAAAATAGACAGAAAATACAGAGATTATTTGGTTTGTATATCTTAAGCATGTAAAAGACCCCACAATACTTATCAAACAGAGTAATGGAATTCCTCTGGTGTTCCGGGCAAATTTCTTCTAGTCGGTATGAATGTCACCTCAGGTATCCCTCAAAATGAGATCAATGGCCCAGTGGGACTAACACAGTTAAGAAAGAATAAAATACATACATACATACTGAGAAGTGTTTTGAGAAGTTTGTGCCTGAACTGGCAAACACTATTTATTTTCTTATGAGTATGTGAAAGACATGCAGATGATAACTTACTTAGATGTAGACCTGTGCATCTTGGGAAAATCTTTTATTAGTATATGATGTGTAGAACTACAACTTCTAATATGTTCTGGAGTTTGATAGTATGTACATAGAATACCTTACTAAAGTTCTCCCTAAGGAGAAAGTGCTGTGCAGTAAAAGGCTCTGTTCTTCCTCAGATATCCTTCCAGATGTTTCTGAACATACAGTTAGCAGGCAGGCTTAGTAAACAAGGTAGTTCTATGAAGCTTGTGTGGAAAAATTCTGCTGCCAGAAGTGTTATGGGGGCAGTTTTCTTAGAGTTTTAATCAATGTATG
This sequence comes from Protopterus annectens, assembly GCF_019279795.1. Classification (NCBI taxonomy): domain Eukaryota; kingdom Metazoa; phylum Chordata; order Ceratodontiformes; family Protopteridae; genus Protopterus; species Protopterus annectens. Next base: position 1,038,736,904 of record NC_056746.1, read on the forward strand.
CAAGCAAAAATGTCTACTGTATAATGGAATATACCTCTTTTATTGAAAATCTGTATTGAGCTTGTATAAGCACTGGAAACTTCTGTTTACAGATAGTGCTTTCGGAGAAGTTTTTCCTAGCACTTTCAAAATGTCCTATAGAACCTTTTAAAACCCTTTCTGATGACTTTGTAAAGGCAAGACAAAACCCTGGGGCAAAAATACAGGGTAGATTGCTGCATATGTTCTGGATGTTCTTCTTGTGAGCATATAATTAATCTTTCAGCGTATGATGTAAAGGGAATGATTTTCTTTTCTTCTTGTAAGAGGTCTTATTATAACTCTCTAAGAATTGTTTATGCTTCAAGTGTGTCTGTGTAACATCCAAAAATGGTAGACTGGGGAAACCAAGGGAAATTTTGCCCTAGAATTTTAGAACATAAACTGGGCATGTAAAACAGACTAATAAAAAGACAAGTTGCAGAACGCTTCTATGAATTTCAAGGTTATGATCTTGCTTAGATGAAGGGTATATTTTTTTTCAGGTGCCAATGGAGTTGAGCAGAAATAAAGGGAAAAGGTAGATACAATAGTAAGAAACACAGAGTTGTAGGAAAGATGGTATGCACAATTAGGCTGTCCTGGGTGACAACTTCTAGGGGGTACTAGTCAACATATGCAACTTAAAAGAAAATGTTTGACAGTTCACAGGCAATCATTAATTTGGTGACAGCTTTTGAAGTGTAAAACAATTTTCTTGAAATGTAGTAGTGAGTTATAATGCAGTAACCTAATAAACTGTTTCTACCATAAAAATGACAGATTAAAAGCTATTGTGATTGCTTATAGACACTGTGTGTGTGTGTGTGTGTGTGTGTGTGTGTGTGTGTGTGTGTGTGTGTGTGTGTGTGTGTGTGTGTGTGTGTGCGTGTGTGGAGGGGGGCAAACTACCTTACTACAGCTCTGAAGAAACATACATAGGTTATTTTAAAATTTGGTACTTTAATAACATTAGGGATGAATTCCAGAATTATGTGGAATGGATTTCTGTACCTCATATCATTCTGTAAACTGTTTTTATATCTTGCTGTAATGCTTTATATATGTACATACATATCTATGTATACAAATATATGTGTATATTTCACACACACACACACACACACACACACACACACACATATATATATATATATATATATATATATATATATATATATATATATATATATATATATATATCTATATATATATATATATATATATATTGGTATAAACAGGTGATCCACTGTGGCGACCCCTAACCAGGAAAAGCTGAAAGAAGAAGAAGAATTGGTATACTAAGCACAAAAAGGTTGACAGACAAAAGAGTAATGAGAAAACATTAGCACTCCACAAAACCTACATTTTGTAATATTGATGGTGTTGATACTGACACACACAGAACAGCACATTTTGCAATATAAACAGATAAAAAACATTAATGTCTATGTTTATGTGGAGGAGGGGCAGCATCCCAACACCCCTTCTACTTATATATACCAACTCCATGATTGCACCAACTCATAGAAGGGAGAAATCTCCCACAGCAATGGCACACTGGCAATGATTTACAGTACCACACAAACTAGGAAATTAATGCTGGTGCACATTAAGATAGCACACTAACAAAACATAACTAGACATAATCCATTTTTCCTTTACTGCTATTAAGTAGCAGTACATCTACCTACCAGTAGACCACACTAAAATACTTTTGATATTGTTCATGGTCAATCTTCTGCAAACACAACCAATTTTTGTTGACCATAAGACTGTCAGCATTAGCTCCAGTATTGCTTTTAGGTTAAATAGATATAAACATGAGTGCCCTGCTATTCAGGTGGTCAAATTGTGCAATCATTGCACACACACACACACACACACACACACACACACACACACACACACACACACACACACACACACACACACACACACACACACACACACACACACACACACACATTGAAAGCATTTTCTGTCTCACAGAAGGTTAAAAAGTATAGATGCTTGTCATATAAGGTATTGGTTTTGATAGAAACTTTACTCTGAAAAGCTGTTGAGGCATGCTTAACTAACAGTGAATAAGACCTGGAAGAAATTTCTACATGCAACAGTGAAGCATACATCTGTTTATTATTTACTTCTGTTTATTTTTTTCCACTTGTGTCTGTCAAAGAACTCTTAGATATGTTTGGCATGACCTTCCTGTTACAAATCCATGCTGGTTATCCAAGGACTTTCCCTATTGCTTCCAAATCTCACAAAGTTTTATTTTGATTCTGTGTATACTGTTAGCTGCAAAAGCACAATCTTGGAAACAATCGAAGAAGCAGACCCAGGGCATTCTGTAGCTTTATTCACAGGGCTTTTATAAATAGTACTGCAAATTCCTGAAAGTTGCAGCAGGAATGCATGTGTGGCATATGATTGCCATTCCTTTTTAACACTGTTTATTGTGTGTTCCACCAAATACTTTCTGCCAAGTATGTGTAGGCAGTTAGGCATTTTCTTATCACCCCAAATCTTGTAAAGAAAATATTTTCCTGAGTTGCACATATTTTGTCCTCTAGCCATCTCCTGATGACTTTAGGTCACCTCACCACTAAACTAAATCCAAGTGATCAATGGCACCTTTAATGGTAGCAATGTTACTGAATACTGTGGTTGATAATACATTAATATTTTTCAGTGGTTAATGACACAGATGACTGAAATGGTGGCACCTGTCCCTGTAATTGAACTTCAGTACTTAATGTTTATAGCTAGAGACTGACTTGGGAAGAAAAGGATGGCAGTTTGGGGGTGTCTACCAGTCTACCAAAGTACCATATAGTAAATGTGCATGTGTGTGTGTGTGTGTGTGTGTGTGTGTGTGTGTATGTGCACACATGTAGGCATACACAGACATACACGCACGGACACATATATACACACACACACACACACACACACACACACACACACACACACACACACACACACACGCACACACACACACACACACACGCACACACACGCACACACACACACACACACACACACGCACACACGCACACACACACACACACACACACACACACACACACACACACACACACACACACACACACACACACGTTTTTGTGTTCACACGTATGAAATGCGTCTGTCTTTGTGTTTGGCTTTATGTTTATTAGCAGAAGGGAGACTTCAGGGTATGCATTTCCTTCAGTTCTGTCTCATGGTCGCAAATAACAGGAGTTCAAATATTACAAATAATTCAATGTGGAATTCAAAGCTTGCATACACATGGCAGGTGAGAAGGAACAGCTCTTCTCAAACCTCTCTGCAAGATGCTTTGCCACTAACAGTAACTCAATAATACAGTCGCCTCTGAGGTTACCATATCTTGGAGAAGGCTGAATTTCCTCCTGCAGTAACCTTATTTGCCAAGAATACTTTTCCCACTCATCAATTTGCAGCAACACTGGAAGTTGCATTAAATGCACACTGCTATTCCTTCTGTTTAGATATTATTATACAGTGTATGAAACAGAGGGAAGTTGATAAAACCCTATTTCTTCTTTGTGGCTTGATATTTAATACCAGATTTCAAAAATACTGATGACAGGGACAAGTGCGATTATGAAAAAAAAAACGAAATGTGTTATTTAATGTTGAATACTGAATAAATTTGTCATTTTTTAAAATTCTAGTAAATATATTTTATTTAGATATTTAGATTTTTGTCATTTTACACCAGCGGCAGTAGCTGGGTAGGAACTGCTTGGAACATAGACTTTAAGGCATTTCTCTGGTGCAGGAATTTGGAATTATCTTTGCAGTACTGTGGTCATACCATGGTGTCTGGATAAACTTAAAAGGAGTTTTTTTCTGTGTAGGATGCAATATTACAGACCAGGCTGTGGAGAGCTGCATTTTTAATGGTTTAGGAGCACTTCCTACATAGATCAAGAAGAATAGGGTAATCTGTTACAATGCCTGTGAGAGTATGGTAAAAATTACCCTAAATTACATGACAGGATGTTTGTGAGGGGGGAGTACTGAGACAAGCTTGTTTTCAGGCCATCTGAGTCATTCTGTGGGAATGTAACCGTCTGTCTCTCTAAACATGTCCCTGGGATTGCAGGATGCAATGCTGTTTGTAAATGAAACATCAGGTATTCATTCCCGCTAGACCAGATTTGCCAATTACTTCATTCGCTCAGCAGACAACAGATGTTCCTGTTCTAGAGAATCTGGCCTAAATTAAAAAGCCAATGCTTTTGTCCAGATTCTAGACCAGTATTCATGTTTGCAATTTAACATACAGTTTTAATGCAGTTGGAATGCTTACTGTACTCAGTCAGGTCAGTTTGTCTGTTTGCCTGTTCATCTCCAAATTATGCACATATTTAGTTTATCAGATTCAAATTGTGCATACTAATCTTTTTGCTTAAATGATGTAACGTGTTTATTACAGCAATCATGCTTCAAGCTTAAATTTATATAAACACTAACATCATACATGAGATTTATACAGGTTTGAAAGGAGTTTTTCTTAACAAAACACATCCCATCTTTAAAAAAGGTGACTTTGTTGCATATATTTCATGAAGAAAATAAGTGTAGGAGTATAAACAACATCACTCTTTGGTGGTACACATGCACCTATGTGGCTTCACAAGCTAATGCTCAGATGGTATCAGATACATCATATTCTCTGTCAGAAGCAGAGGATTTACTCCCACTGAAATACAAAAGACTCAAATTAAAGATGTTTGTGTTTGGATCTTCTTCTACATCCCCATATATGAGGTTATGCATTTTGTTCTTTGCACAAGCAGTTATAACATCTCTTGGCCTAACAAACATTGGGAAATGAGGGCAATTTCAGACCTCCATGAATCTGTAAAAGTGCAAAGGTTGGATTTAGGATTATGGTGCAGCACTGTGAATATCAAATGCCAGCTGTCTACAAAAGACATTGAATAACTAGGTATTTTCAAAATTATGCACACTTCAATGGCAGAAACAGACTGGATAGAATAAAAGTCCATAATATAAGCTAGCATAGTGATGCTACTAATCCAAACGTTTATAACAGTACACCAAAATTCTGACTCGGTATCAGTGAATAGGTTAAATTATGCAGACCTTTAAAAATATTAAAAAAGCTGCACAAAACTTAAACTTCAAATAACATTAGATAAGGTACATTGTGCAACCTTTCACAAACAAACTGCACCACATTAATGAAGGTAAACACTAGATGCCCATAAATAAAACAAAATAAATACAATGTAAAATACATCTGAGTACAGTGGCAAAGGCTGCTTACAGACACATGCATAACACATCCAAGCAAGATGCAGATGTACATAACAAGTTTAAAAGTTGTAGTCCATAGTGCATGCTTAGGAGTTATAAACGTGGCACTAGTATCAGCAGTGGATAATATTTCATAAAATACACACTAGACAGCAATGATTCATTAAAGAGCAGAACTAGGAAATGCAGTAAACAAAGAAAACTCACACAGATGTATACAGCATGCATACCGACTTATACTGTATACACATACATTTATTTTGACTCAGACTGTACACATAAATATATTATGAAGACACTCACAATATTAATGCCAAAAAGGTGAGAGATATAAAACTTATATGTGGATGTAATAGCCTACATAATAGTACATACACAATGCCTATTATCAGCAATGTGGAATGGATGGTGCAAGTTGGGAAGGGGAAGATTCATGCACAGCTCCCCCCGTAACAGTATGAACACTAAACACGTGACTCCATATATTTGCAAATTGTAAGCAACAGTCCACTGGGTACATCTAGAAACAAGTAGCACATGCAGAAAAGAACATCTTTTCCAAATGCTATGCATGTCAAATGTCATAAAGCAATGGGATATTCACAGGAAGATTTCATTTGTATGATGATATTTATTTTCAGGTACTCCAGGCTGGTATGATCCTAAACAACACACATGGTACAAGGAGTAACCACATTAGGAAGGGTGTTATATAGAAGGCTAGGCAAGTTGCTGGCAGATGCTAGTCCACAGGGCACTGGATTTAGGAAACTGATATCTGAACCAGGAATGCTGGCAGTACTCATGTCTGTATCATGATACTACAGCTAATGAGAGCCATCATGTAATGGACCAAGCAATGGCCTATCTAATGCGGTCTCCTTTATCTGCTGGTGCAAATTCATAGAATTATAGGATTATAGCAAGTTGCTAGGCTATAGGCTCAGGACCATATAAGCATAGCCAATAAATTAGCCCATGTTCCGACAAGTCAGTACCCGATGCCCCTGGCCAGCAGGGACACAGGTGGAATCCCAGGGTGTATTTACTATTTCCCATTCAGTCATTTGCAAACTTGGTCAGCCATAGACCTCTGGTTTTGGCTTGCACCTCGGAGAATTATATCCCACACAGCAGGGCCCCAAGACTGATTCCTTGGGTTAAGTGCTTGTTACGGGTCTAATACTTGAGGTAGTTTCCCCTATTTTGAGTGAGTGAGTTCTGTCAGTGAGCCAATTAGCTATCCATCTGGTCACATATTGATTTACGCCAAGCTGGGAGAGTTTGTCTATTATCCGACTGCCTTTTCCTGCCTAAAAAGCGAATTTCTAACTGATCTGTGCTTTAAAAAGTTTTAATTGTATTGTCTTCCTGCTTTTTACAGTTTTGCACTTGTTATATATCATTTTAAGTCATTTTTGTATTGTATAACTGTTGTAGGCTACACACTAAAGTGCGCTAGCCTGTTTATAGCATTTACAGTGTTTTCTGTGTATTTTTCTGCTGTTTCCTGAGAAAAAAATTCTCTTTTCCCACTTTTGCTGAACTACATTAGTCCAGATTTCAGGCTTTGCTAAATTTCGGACTGTGGTATAGTTTCCTGTGTTGCCCATATCCTTACTTGGATAGGAGGAAGCTTCTCTGTTCACCAGTGAGAGTGGGGAGCTTTGAGCAGCCTATCTGTCCCTGGAGGAGTGGTCTCAGCCCTGAAACTAGTAGCTTATTGGCCGTTTTGGGTCAATTCCTATCTCTTTTGGTTTCCCTGCTTTAAAACTCGTATTTGTGCGGTTTTGCACGATTTTGCGCGATTTTGCACATAGCGCAGCATCAGGCAGTGCCGCTTAAACAGGTTTAAACTATTCCCGGCTCCACAAAGTCTGCTCTTCACTTTTTCCCTTAGAACTGATCTAAATCTCAAAGTAAGCACTCTATTTTCATTCTAAAGCCCTGCAATTGCTCTTATAAGTAATCTTATAAGTAAACACTAATAAACTAAAGCACTACACCCTCCTTCTAAGTACCTGGCTCCCTATTGGTCCTTTCTGATTAGTCAAAAAGTAGTTCCTTATACTATTCTGGCATGTCCAAAAGTCAGTTTTGGGTTTACTCTCCAGTCCAGCTGGTGAATCTGGGAATCTTGAGGCAAAATTACAACTGCCTTATGTACACAGACCACCCTCTCCTCCTCCCAACAAGCTCAAATATATGTGAGAGATGCAACTATATAGCCAAACTGGAGGCTGAGCTCTCTCAACTCAATACTGGCACAGTCAGTCAAGAGGAGAAGGGAACCACACACACCACAAATTGAGTCTCACATAGACCTATCGCATCAGCAAACCAAACACATAAATGCACAAAAACATACTCGGAGGCTCTAAATAAAAATCTGTCTAAGCAGCAGGGACCTCCAAAGCAGACATCCAAGCAACCCCTACCCCACAACAATACCCATGTATCACATAGTTCACAAAGTCAGTGTGCCACACAGTCACAGCCCTTAAGGCTAAACAACACACCCAATACACTTGTAATAGGTGACTCTATTGTCAGACACATCGACGTCCCACTCACCAGACTGAACAAGGAGAAGATCACTGTAAGCTGCCTGTCGGGTACCAGGATCCGCCACATAACACAAGCACTCAGGTCACTCCAAAGCAAGTACAAATATGACTCCGTCATTGTCCATGCTGGTGTGAATGACCTGAGATGTACCTCCCTGGACTACATCAAAAGAGACATAGAGAAGCTCTCTGATCATGTAGCCCAGGTTGGTATGACCCTGACTTTAAGTAGCATCTTGCCCTCACCAAGAATGATGCCACAGTATAAAGACAAAATGATCAATTTTAACAATTGGCTAAAGTATTGGTGTCATTCAAAGGGGATCCAGTGTCTTTCAGCCTGGGATGACATGCTCGACAAGCCACGCTGCTTCACTAGGAACGGCTTGCACCTGTCACCCCTGGGTTTCGAATACAGGCTAAGGCTCTTGCCAACCCCATAGTGCCTTTTTTAGGCAAGGCTCAAAAGACAAACCCACCTCCATAGACAACACAAGGAAAAAAAAACTAAGGGTAATGCTGCTCAACGCCAGAAGTCTAAACCTCAAGCTGCACGCACTCGAGGCTCTCCTCAGTATGGAGAATATCGATATCTGTGCAGTAACAGAAACCTGGTTCAAGGCTCCCAAGAGCACCCCAGCACTACCAGGTTATACCTCATACCATGCTTTTCGGCCCCAAAACTCGGACCGAACCACAAAAGGAGGGGGAGTATCCATATTCATCAAAGATACCCACACCTCCAGGTTAGTGGCACTGCATGAAGCATCGGAGACCATCCATGTGCAACTAACAGTGAGCAAAACTGCCTTTCAGTTTGTAGCCTGCTACAGACCACCCTCCCAAACTCAGGAACCCCACTCGGCTTTCTTGAGAACACTGGAGAATATGAAGGTCTCTCCAAACACCATTATATTGGGTGACTTCAACTACCCAAACATTGACTGGGAAAACTACTCAAGCCCTAACACCCTCGCCCAATGGTTCCTAGAATTTATAAACTCAAATGTTATGGAAAAACTGGTCACCACTCCCACAAGAGGGGAAAACATATTGGACCTGGTCATCACCAACATGGGGACTCTATATTCCACACCAGAGGTATACCCCTCATTGGTAAGGCCAGCCCATAAATTTATCTCACTGGACATCCATATCCCGTCCCCATCCCCAGCAAAGGAAACCACAGTGAAGAATTTCTCAAAAGCAAACTTCACACTTCTCAAAACAGAGGTGGAATCCTTCAAAGCCCCCAGGCCAGTGGAAAATAAAGCCCAAACCGCAGAATCATTTACAAACGCATTCTATGGACACCTACAGGAATGCATGGATCATGCTATCCCAAATAAAACCAAGACTCACTCCTCCAAAGGCAGGAGACCTGCCTGGTGGACCCTGGCCATAAATAAGCTATACAACAGAAGGAGGAAGCTACTACATGACAGTGTAAAATCCCAAAAAGGAAAGGCATCTCTGATCAGTACTAGCAAGAAACTATGATCCCTCATAAAATCATCTAAGGCCAGCTTCGAAAAAAAATTGCACAAGACACTAAAGATAATCACAAGGCCTTCATTACTTATGTCGGGATCCTGGGTGGCAGCTCCCAGATATGCTCTGAGTTAGTGCAAAATGACAAAAAATACACTGAACCCACAGACATTGCCAACATCCTGGCAGACAGGTTCAGTGCAAACTCCCCCCCCCCCAAAAGAGCAAATGTCTATCCCAACAGAGTGCAGCCTCCCTGACATCACAGACGCACAGGTGAGAGCTGCCCTCTCCAAAGCAAAAAACACAGCATCAATGGGACCGGACGGTGTCCCGGGCTGCGTCTTACACGAGCTCCAAGAAGAACTGAACCCTCACATAAAGTCACTGTTCAATCTCAGCCTTACTACAGGATATGTACCCAAGGAATGGCATACAGCAACAGTGGTCCCGGTCCACAAAGACGGTGCCACAACGGACCCCAGAAACTATCGCCCTATAAGCTTGACTAGCCTGGTCTGCAAAGCCATGGAGCATATCATCATGGAACTCATAAACAAAGACATTGGGAACCTCCAGACACTGGATCCTACCCAATTTGGCTTTGTTAAGGGCAGATCCTGCCTCTTGAACCTGGTCGATTTCTTTGAAACAGTTACCAAGGCCATAGATGAAGGGAAGGTAGTCCACACAGCCTACCTGGACCTCACAAAAGCCTTCGACACAATACCCCACTCAGGCATCATAAATAAGCTCACCAGCTTAAATATCAACCCCTATGTCACAAGATGGGTTGCAAACTGGCTCAGGGATAGAACCCACATGGTCAGAATTGCAGGTGCCATGTCAGACTCTAAACCAGTTACAAATGGCATCCCACAAGGCTCAGTCCTGGGACCTCTCTTGTTCGGTATATATTTCTCTGAGGGACAGGCTAACACGGGAGGACTATGGCTGACCAAGTTCACAGATGACTGCAAACTGGGTGCCATAATCGACTCTCTGGCTGACACAAGCATCCTCCAAAAGGGTCTTACAGAGATGGATAACTGGTGCCAGAGCCATGGCCTAAAGCTAAATGCCAAAAAGTGCATAGTCATCCTCTTTGGGAAAAACAAAGTGCCCAAAAATTACCACATAGGTGGTAATCCATTAAGTACAGAAGAAGTAATTAGGGACTTGGGGACCCAAGTAGATAGTAATCTCTCCTTTGACAATCACGTTGCCAAAGTGGTTAGAAAGACCTTCTATATAGCCCACCTTATCACGAAAGGGTTCACATCTAGATCAAGAGAGGTCATTGTGCCCCTCTACTCATCACTCATCAGGCCCATAATTGAATACAATGCCCCATTTGAGATGTACCTTACCCGACACCTGCAGCAACTGGAAAGACATCAAAAGTACCTCACCAAGAGGATCAAGGGACTCAAACAGATGCCCTATGCAGTTCAGCTAAAGAAACTCCAGCTCTACTCAGTTGCTTACCACCTACTCAGAGGCGATCTGTGCCTCACGTATAAAGACATGTCCAACCCAGAATTAATGGACATGCTCCACCTCAGGAAATCCAAATCCCTTAGAGCTACATGCTCCAAGGACTTAAACCTCAGTACAGAAATAAATAGGACATGCTGGAGGGACAGATTCATATCCCAGAGGCTCCCCTCACTCTGGAACAAATCCCAATCCATGTTAGGCAGAGCCCCTCACTGACCCTCTTCAAGAGAAATCTTGATGAGTGGATGGGAGATCGTAAGTTTAAACCTGGGATCTCTTCTGTGTCCTTGCTAGACAGAGGCACAGTAAACTAACCTTAAAAGGGCTATCTTTTGTGACCTACTATACAGAGGCACAGTCTACTAATCTAAAAGGGTGGCAAAAGCCAAACACACTCTGGCTAGGCTTATAAATGCCCTAGGGCAGATAGCCTAGTATCAACCTATGAACCTATAAACCTATGCCTGAGTGGGGAATAGTGTCGAAGGCCTTGGCCAGGTCAAGGTAGGCGGTGTGCACCATCTTCCCCTTGTCCATGGCTTTGGTGACTGACTCAAAGAAGTCTATCAAATTTAACAGGCATAAACTCCCCTTGACAAAACCAAACTGTGTGAGATCAAGCATTTGGCAGTTGCTGATGCCCTTGTTAATATCATTGATGATAATGCATTCCATAGCCTTGCAAATCAGGCTAGTTAGGCTGATTAGTCTAAAATTGCCTGGATCGTTGGATGCTCCACCATTGTGTAGAGGAATGACAGTGGCCGTTCTCCACTCAGCTGGGAAGAAACCGGTACTCAGGCTTAGGCTAAATATGGTGCCTAATGGTGCTGCAAGTTCCTGCCTGAGTTGATGCAGGATGCAGCCTGGGATGTTATCGGGTCCCATGGAAGCTGTGTCTTTAGCCTTAGAGAGGGCGGTAATGACTTGTTCCTTAGAGTTAAGGGGTGGGGGTCAGGTGCTGGGGATATCCTGGATTACTGATGGGGGACAGAGGAGTAAAGTTTTCTTTTTTTCTTTTTGTTGAAGAGGTTATTTATAGCCAGTAATCACCAGACAGGTTTACTCTTCTTTGAGGAGGAGGATTTTGTCCTGTCAGCTATTGCTGAATCCATGCATTTATTTAAATGGTCGTATAGTACTTTGGTGTAGGTATGGACAGTAGTGCCAGTTCCTACTGTTGGGGAGGGGGCTGTGAAGCTGTTTAGACCTTCCCTCAGAGGTTGTAATCAGCTTTGGAGAAGTTTTTTTGTTTAACCTTAGCTGGGGGGGGGGGGGGTCAGAGGAGATGGTGACTTCAAAGGTGACCACTTTGTGGTGTGATCTTACCAGGGTTGATGACACTGTGGGGATGCTGCAGTGGTTTCCTATGTAGGTTAGTACCAAGTCCAAGATGATGTCACCTCTTGTGGGGGTGTCAACCAGCTGGGCCAAGGCATTTGCATTGATGAAGTCAAGGAATCTTTGAGCATTTTTGTTCTGGCTTGAGTACTTCTTTCAATCAATGTTTGGGTAGTTAAACTCACCCAGGATCAGGGTGTAGGGTTGAATCTTAATAGATTCAAGGAGGTCCAGATAGGTGGTGTGGGCATCCTGAGTCAACGTTGGGGGTTGCTAACTATGATTTGAATAGGTGTGTATATCTTTAATATATATTGAAACACCACCTCCTTTGGTTTTACCGCCCACAGTTTGGGGTCTGTATGTATGATAGGATGAGTAACCAGGTAAGACTGGGGTGCTCTCTGCAGCTTTGAACCAGGTTTCTGTGACTGCACAAATGTCAGCATCTTCCAGGTCTAAGAATGCTTGCAATGAGTGCAGTTTCATGTTGAGACTTCTAGCATTCAGCAGCATGACCTTTAAATTGCATTTAGATGAGATTCTCATGTTGGTAGTTCTCACCTCAAGACATTGCCTAAAAAAGGCACTATGGGCAAGGCAAGAGCCTTTGCCAGGAGCCTGGAGCCCAAAGGAGACAAATGCTGGCCATCTCTGGCAAAGCATTGTGGTCTGTCAGTCGTGTCTTCCCAGGCTGATAGGTACTAGATCCACTTAGAATGATACCAGAAACTAAGCCAATTATTAAAGTCAATCAGTTTTTGTTTGTATTGAGGTATCATTCTGGGTGACGGTAGAATGCTGCTTAAGACTAGGGACATACCTACCTGGAACACATATTTGGTGTGCTCGATCATGTCTGTTTTCATATAGTCCAGAGAGGTATGTCTCAAGTCATGCACACCAACATGTACTATGACAGTGTCATAGCAGTACTTATTGAAGGACTTGAGTGCATAGGTGATGTGATGGATTCTGGCATTTGACAAACAACTTATCGTGACTTTCTCCTTATCCAGCCTGGTAAGGGGCACATTTGTGTGTCTCACAATGGAGTCTCCTATGATTAATATATTGGGTTTTATGGTTAAGCCTTGATGGCTGTGAGACACAGACATGTGGAATATGTGTGGTGTGTGGTGTGGAAGGCTGTGGAGTTTGCATGTGTTTTTGTCTCGGAGGTCTCTTTTGTTTAGGTATGTTTTTGTTAAAACTCTCCACATATGTGGGTGTGAGTTGTGTTGAAGTGGGTGATGTTTGAGGTGTGGTATTTGTGCAGAGAACCTTTTCAGTGCCATATATACTGCCTTGTGAGGGAAAGAGTATAGATTCCAGGTTTTTAATGTAATTGCATCTCTCACATTCCTAGGTGGTAGTAAGAGACGATTGTCCATGTACATGAGACAGTTGTTACACTGTCTCAGGATGCCTATATAAACCAAATTGGCAGGAGAAACTGAAGGAAACTGTCTGTCCATATTTGTCAGAATCAGTGAGGGGGGTGAGCTAAGGGGGGAGAAGGTGGAAAGATCTGATCTGGGTACTAGTAGCTTGAGTTTCTACAGAGGCTATAAAGAAGCTTCATTACCTCAGGTCAAGCGAGTGCTAGTAAGGGAAATTTTGCAGCTGGAATACCTTGCAATGGGTTAAGTCAGCACAGCAGTGGTGCACGATGTGCAAACAAGTACAGCCCCATGCAAACACAGGGTTTAAATACCAGAAAAGATGGGAAATTTTAGAAACTCAGACTACTCCCCAAGCCTGCTAGCCCCTGCACTTTCAACCAATCAGTAGTGCTAGAGAAGGTCAAGCAGCCCCGTTACTCTCACTAACAGAGAAGACAGGCCCCCACTGACACAAGGTGGCTGCCAGGAAACTCAGCAAGAAAAACAACCAGGCCTGGATGCAGCAAACCTGTATCCAGACTATGCTACTTGACTAGAACACAGAAAACTCCCAGAAAATGCATAGGAAAGCTCAGCTAGAGCACTCACAAACGGAAAATACAACTCTCAGTGTGAAAAAGCCATTTACAGTTAAGTAATTCAGTAAAAACGTAGTTACAGTAATGAAACACTACTTAGCAATGAAAATTTAGTTAAACAGTATAAAACAGTAAAAAAATGCAGTGAAACAGTAAAAAAGTTGTATAACAGTGCAAAATGTAGTAGATTGGCTGTATAGCACAACTATAAGTATTGGGAAGTGCAAGTCAATGAAATAAATGTAAAAAAAAACACTTATTCTGCTCTTGGAGCCTCAAGGAATTTCTGCTGCATCACAGTGATGAATCACCACACCTCAGCCTAGTAAAAACAAGCACAGCCCCCTGCAAATACAGGGTTTAAATCCTAGAAAAGATGGAAGAATCTAGAAGCACAGATTATTACCCAAACCTGCTAGCCCCTGCACTTTCAACCAATCACTCATGCTAGAGAAGGTCAGGCAGCCCTGTTATTCTTGCTAACAGAGAAGGCAGGCCCCTACTAGCACAAGATGGCTGACAGGAAACTCAGCAAACAAAACATCAGGTCTAGATGCAGCAAACCTGTATCCAGACTATGCTACTTGACTAGAACACAGAAAGCTCCCAGAAAATGCACAGAAAAGCACAGATAGAGCAGTCACAAACAAGAAATACAACTCTCATATGACAAAAAGCAGTTTATATTTAAGAAATTCACTAAAAATTCAGTTACAGTAATGAAACACTACTTAGCAATAAAAACAAAGTTAAAACAGTACAAGAATGCAGTGAAACAGTAAAATGTTTTTATAACAGTGCAAAATGTAGTAGATTAGCTTTGTAGCACCACTATACATGTTAGAAAGTGCAATATAAATGTAAAAAAAAAAAACAGTTATTCTGCTCTTGGAGCCTCAGGGAATTAATGCAACATCACAGAGATGAATCACCGCTCCTCAGCCTGGTAAAAACAAGCACAGCCCCCTGCAAATTCAGGGTTTAAATACTAGAAAAGATGGAAGAATCTAGAAGCTCAGATTACTACCCAGTCCTACTAGCCCCTGGACTTTCAACCAATCACTCATGCTAAAGAAGGTCAGGCAGCCATGATACTCTCACTAACAGAGGAGGCAGGCCCTTACTAGCAGAAGATGACTGCCAAAAAACTCAGCAAACGGAACCACCAGATCTGGATGCAGCAAACCTATATCCAGACTATGCTGCTTAAGTAGAACACAGAAAACTCCCATAAAATGCACAGGAAAGCACAGACAGAGTATTCACAAACAGAAAATGCAACTCTCAGTATGAAAACAGCAGTTTGCAGTTAAGTAATTCAGTAAAAATGGCATAATATTAGATGAGTGCCTCACGCTTACTTCTGCGCAGCTTTGGGCATGTCGGGACTGATCGACAATTGAAATGGGTATGGAACCCCCAGATGACTGGCAGGCATGCTAATTTGCATGTCAAGTCATGTCCAAATTACCAGCATGTCTAACGTCAATAGCACTATTAGTAATATTGTAAAAAGGTCATTTCTAGATTTCTTGCCCTGCCTCATTAAGACGTACGTTCCCATTCATACCCTCACAATACTGTTACTACCAACCACTTTTAATAGCAATTTGTTTTCACACAGGATGCAGATGTTCATCTCAACTGTCCAGATTTTTGCCTCATATTTTTTGTCTGTTCCTCATAAAACCTGTGGGCTTTGGAGCAAAATTACTGATGATTGAAGCCTCTAAAATAATTGAATACTACTGAATGCCAAACTTCATATCTTTCAGAAAATACGTGCCAACACAAATCATGTAATTTTAGCAACTTCCTACGTTTATAAGGGGATTATTTAAAATTTATGTCCCTATTTTTGGGCTCCTCCCATTATTTTAGACTTTGTCCAGATTTCTTGCACAAAGGGTTTGAGAGGTATGAGTGACAAGCATGTTTCAACTGCATCCAAGGAAAAAAAGCAGTTCCACCTTCCAATATACAAGTTAAACTGCAAGTCCTGGTTACAGCATAATCATTCATTGTGTAGAGTTAGCCCAAGTGTAAAACTACAGTAATAAAAATGTACGTCCCAGAATAAAATAAGAGAGAACACAGATTGCAATGACTTTTTTGATGTGTATGCCTACCTCAGGGCAAGCTATAGAGATATGGGCATAATATTAGACGACTAACTCGGGCTTATTTCTGCGCACCATTTTGGCACAGAAATGAATATTCATGCAGCTGCTCCATTGCCGGGCTGGCGGCATAGTTAGGGCGGGATTTGCTACTGTGCATCCTGCAAGGTACTAGTCTAATATTATGCCATAAAAATGAAGTTAGAGTAATGAAACACTATTAGCAATGAAAATAAAGTTAAAACAGTATAAAACAGTACAAAAATGCAGTGAAACAGTAACAAAAAGCTTTATAACAGTGCAAAATGTAGTAGATTGGCTGTATAGCACAACTATAAGCATTGGAAAGTGCAATTCAATGAAATAAATGTAAAATAAACACTTATTCTGCTCTTGGAACGCCAGAGAATTTCTGCTACATCACAGTGATGAATCACCACTCCTCAGCCTAGTAAAAACAAGCACAGCCCCCTGTAAACACATGGTTTAAATACTAGAAAAGATGGAAGAATCTAGAAGCTCAGATTACTACCCCTAAACTTGCTAGCCCCTGCACTTTCAACCAAACACTCATGCTAGAGAAGGTCAGGCAGTCCTGTTATTCTCACTAACAGAGTAGGCAGACCCCTACCAGCACAAGATGGCTGCCAGGAAACTCAGCAAGCAAAACGTCAGGCCTGTATGCAGCAAACCTCTATCCAGACTATGCTACTTGACTAGAACACAGAAAACTCCCAGAAAATGCACAGAAAAGCACAGCTAGAGCACTGACAAACAGAAAATACAACTCTCAGTATGAAAAAAAGCAGTTTACAGTCAAGTAATTCAGTAAAAATGCAGTTACAGCAATGAAACAGTACTTAGCAATGAAAATAAAGTTAAACAGTATAGAACAGTGCAAGAATGCAGTGAAACAGTAAAAAAAGCTTTATAACACTGCAAAATGTAGTAGATTAGCTGTATAGCACAGATTGGACACGTGTAATAGGCTTAATGACCGTGCTCATATCACAGCTGCCCATTTCAGAGCCTCCTTGTTAAGTGACTCAGGGATCACTGCAAATATTCTTGCACCTGATTCACTGCAAGGCTTTCATCATAGGTAGGGTGCTAGTTATGGTGGCAGATCAAACATTTGGGACCTGTAACTCAGGTGTGCTGATTCATAGATGGCTCCTCTGCAAAAATGGGAATACATGTAAAATATGTTTTCAGTTGCACTGACAGTGTTTTTCCAGACCCAACACAGAACAAGGTTTGTGCTGTTACATGGAATACCTTGCAGACTCACCACTCATAGGAACCAAGGGATGCATTTTACATCTGCACATCAGTGAATTCTTCAGCCTCCATTTTGAATTTGCAAGGGAGGAAATAAATGTTGCTGTGAGGTGCTGGTTAACAGTCCAAGCATATGCAATATATGGTGGGTATACTGTTAATGTATAAGTAAAACTAAAGTTAAATAACAAAACACATACTTAGGTTCAACCACATATTATCAGCAGCAGCCTTTACACTAAGGTCCATTTTGTATTGTAAAGAAATGATCTAGTTTTTTTTTTTTATTTTGGAATCCTTACTTTTGAGAGTAGTTAACATTTTGCTTTTGTTTAACAGAAGGATGAGTTTGTAGGAGACGAGTGTGTGTGTGTGTGTGTGTGTGTGTGTGTGTGTGTGTGTGTGTGTGTGTGTGTGTGTGTGTATGTTCTTATGAAAGGGGCACAAATCCTCTTCTGTTAAATGTATGCCTCTCAACCTTTAAGAGCAAGAAATCAGGACAAAGCTAAAACTAATGAGTGGACAAAGCCCCAAAATCAGGGACAAATTTTAAATATTGCTCTTATACACAGCACATTGCTGGAGTAATAGGCTTTACATTAGCATACATTTTCAGTAGGCTATGAAGTCATTATGAGAACAGCATATCTACCATATATTGTGTAACCATAACATGCTAACCAGCACCGCATAATGTATTTCCTCAAATGTATGTCCCTATTTAGTGACTTCATTTTTCAAGGTTGAGAATGATAGTAGATGGTTGAACATATGTATATATTTTGTTATTTAACTTAGGTTTACATATACGGTATGAGAACAGCATATCCACCATGTATTGCATTAGCACAGCCTACTAACCAGCACTGCACAGCAAATCTGGACATTCTGGAAAAATCTGAACAGTTAAGACTCATGGTTAAATTGCCTGAGTTTTTTAATATATTAACACTGAGGCTGGTCTGCCTTGGGATAGAAAGATCTATATTTCTGCAAATATGCAAGTATTCTACCTCCTTGGGGTAGAATAACCTTGGAATTAGTATATTTCTAGCTACTTGGGAGGTGCTGCAGTGGGGTAAAGCCACATATAGAAACGTGATTCTTTTGTAAACATTGGGTTTGTATATCTTGTTTTCCATTTTAGGATGTATGTTTTTCATTTGTTATGAGTTGGTTGTTGCGGTGGGATTTTGTGGTTGTTAGGATAAAAATTTGTACTCATATTTATGGGACCATGTTTTCTGTCTTTGACCTTGTGATAGGGAACCTTTATAATAAGATAGTTGTGTAGGTACACTGTAGCAATGAAGAGGAATGTCAAAGAAATGTGCTTATGAACATACTGATTCAGATATCACAGTGGAGCTTTACAGTACTTAGGATAAGTAACAAATGTAATTGTTATGTACATTTAAAAGTCAGTGGTGGTAACACAAAAAAGTGGCTACAGAGGGTAAGCCTGTGAAAGATGACTCAAGTGGGAACCATAGTATCACTTGGCCATGTGATGTACCTATGTGTCTGTCCATGAGTCCACTGCCCGAAAATTTCACGGATACCTAAGCAGATACCATTGGAGCTGTTCTTGGTGTGTCATCAAACATGATTTCCACCACTGTTGTTAGTGTTGAGAGGCAGCATGATCACCAACTATTCAGCAAGGTGTCTGCAAACTGGCATGTACCCACAGACCCAAAACAGAATGTCATGGCTATAACAGTTCATGGCATGAAGGAGACTGGTGTCACTGCCTTCTCTGGTGTTCTGTCTATGATTATGAATTGACCTGCAAGGCTTTTCACACAAAGATATGTATGAACCTGAAGGTCTACCTATGGATCATACGTATCAACCTCCATGTCCTCTAGTAGGGCATGTAGCTGTACCACTTCTGTGAGACAACAGCAGCACACCTGAGCCTGATCTGTGTGGGGGAATCAGCATAGCAGCAGCTGTACCTGTAACCTATCTCTGTCTGCCAACCATGGATGCACTTATTACCAGTGCTGTGGATGTGTGTGCAGTGCCACCAATGCAGATAACATCACCCAATGAATGCACCTGTGTCTGCACTGTTACTTGTAGCAGTGATGATGGCTGTATGGCTGTACCACACATACCCTACTGTATGTCTCTTTGGGTGGTAATATTTGAAATTGTAGGAGTATTGGACAAGATCTGGTTAGATGGACCTGTTTCCTTAATGTCACTGCATCACCTTGGCTGTGTGAATTATGCTAATCTTAGTAATGTATTTTGCTAGGCCTTTACATGTCATTCTGCCCTGCCAAAATTCATTCCTATAGCAGTTTTAATTATTATTTCAGCTGCATTTTTACCTACTCACTAGGTGTCCCTCTGGGATATTTCCATTATCACATCTTTTTTTTTTTGCATCCACACATTATGGGCACAGCACTGGGTTGACGATAATTCATCTGCATGGTTTAAGTCTAGAACATTATGTGTGCTATAGATTTGATTACACAATGAATTTATTCTGCATTATATATTTTTTTTCTTTGTCATCTCAGTAATGTTACTCTATGAGAGAAACTTGTCTAATGTATTTTTATTATATGTAAATATGCTCACTTATTTAACAGTGAAGACTGTCACTTTATGCTTACTGTGACCTAAGTATTTTACATTTATTTATTTATTTTACATTTGTTTACCGGGAAAGTCCAACTGGGCAAACTGTCCTTTTTCAGCGGAGGCCCGGGCAGAAAATCTCCACATAAAATCTGACTGACATTTACATTAATAGAACATTTTGTTAAGCAATAATACATATTTTCTATGATACCGATAGGGTAGACAACATATGACAGTACAAGGTAAGGCAATTATCTAGAATATAACATGTCAGTTTAACATTATTCAGTGATTATAAGTTACAAAAAGAAAAGGGTAGCAAATATATGAGGTAGTAAGGAAGATAATTCACCTTAGACAGGGGAATGAATGGAAACGAGTTATGATAGGAGTACTTCTGTATTAGGTGTTTTGAAAACATTGAAGAAGATTCTGGCCCTGGTATGATAGCAGCAATTTTGGTTAGGGTGTGTTAGAGCAAGAGCATATCCAGGTATTTAGTAAGTGTATTTTAAGAATCACTTTGAACATTGTTGTGTTTGAGATTGTTTTTATATTTAGAGGAAGGGAATTCCAAAGTTTGGCTATGCAGTTAGAACAGAGAGCTTCTCTAGCAGAGTTGTTAGCTTTAGTAATATGAAGTAAGCATTTATTGTTAGAACGAATGACTCAATTGGCAGTGTGTGGGTGCAGGAAGTTTAGAAGGGCCAAGATTCTGTCTGGGTGATAAAGTAGCAGGTGAGTCATAGAAAGTTGGTTTTAAAGTAGAAGATTGGGGAGTTCTAACCAGGACAGCTTTTTAAGACATGTGCAATGGTGAGTTCTAAAAGATGAATCTGAGGCAAACTTTGCAATTTTATTGTAACAGATGTCAAGTTTGTTTAAATCGGATTTTTTGTTATTGGTAAGAATGGGTGAAGCACAGAGAAGAGTTGAGATTAGGTGACTTCTAGCAATTGTGGCTTTTGTGGTATTTGTGAGGAATTTTTTGTGTATATATAGTGCTCCCAATTTTTTATGAACTTTTTTTGTGTGGGATATGTGAATGTCGAATTTCAAGTTGTTATCTATGCTCACTCTTAGAGGTTTGGTGTGAGTTACTGGGGAAATAATTGTGTTATTTGCTGATGCTATAGTAAACGATAAGTTAGGATCATTAGATCTTGTGGGATGGAATATCATAAGTTTAGTCTTGCTGGGGTTAAGAATAAGTTGAACATCAGATAACCATGATTCAACCTCAAGAAATGACTACTGGGTGATATCTTGTAAGTGTTGGAGTGTGGGTGCAGCAGAAATTAGGGTGGAATCATCAGCATATTGCACCAGGGATGCAAGTGAAGTGGCAGAATGACGATTGTTAGTGAATGGAGTGAAGAAGAGTGGACCCAGGATGGAACCCTGGAGAACACCTAGTGTAACTGGCAGAAGAGGGGAGATGTTTTGCTGCCATTTAACTGCTTGTTGATGCCCCACTAGGTAGTCTTGGAACCAGTTAATGACAGAATGGTTAAGGTTAAGATTAGAGAGAACAGTTAAGGAGTTTTTTTATGAGAAATAGTATCAAAAGCCTTAGACAAGTCGAGGAATAAAGAAGAAACTAGATTGCCTTCATTCCTGAGATGGTTATCTGTGTTAGTAAAGGTTATCAGTGCTGCTGCAGTGCTATATTTTGGTCAAAAGCCATGCTGTCTATTAGAAAGGAGATCAGTTGTTAAGAGATAGTCGAGTAGCTGAAAGTAAATACATCTTTCTAGAATTTTGGATAGGGCGATAGTTAGCTAGCTCAGTCGACATATCACTTTCATGTAATGGGATAATATGAGATATTTTTCATATGGATGGGATATTTTGTTCTGAAATGGAATGATTAATAAGTATAGAAATAAGGTAGCAAATGGCATCAGCAGCAATTTTTAGGTATTTGGCTGTTAATAGGGCGGCTGTTAATGTTGTTGGTTTGAGTTTTTTTAGATATTTTTTGATAGTATCTATGGAAACAGGTTGAAAATAAAAGGTAATATTGTTTGGTGTAGTTTCTAGAGTGGGTGGAATGGGTGCAAGGCTATTGCTATTTATAATGGCCAAAATAGATTTGGTGAAATATTTAGTGAATTGTGATTCTATATTTTCATTTGAGTTATTAGATGATGAGGAAGGTGTGTTTGTTTGGCCAGGGTGTAACATTTTTTTAATCACAGACCAGAATTTTTGTGGATCTTTTTCATACTTGATTTGACTGGTGGTGAAATGATTAATTTTAGCCTGCCTTATTTGTTTTTTAGCTTTATTGCTTAGTTCAAAATAAGCCTGTTTGTTTATTGGGGTTCTATTGTTGGCCCATTTGTCCTAAGCTTTAGCTCTCATTTTTAATAATGATCTAGTTTGTTTGGTTAACCAAGGAGCATAATTGGCTTTTACTCTTATAGCCCTTGGAAGGGCGAGATCATCTAGTATCCAAAGGAAGTTTGTATTAAAGAACTTAACTGCTTCCTGTAGCGGTAGGTGTTGGATAGGTGACTGATTTCAATGTTTTGGAATGGATATGAAGTCTGTAGAGAAGTTTCTTTTATTACGGCTCTGATGATAAGTATTGGGTTTAGTTGGGTTTATGTGTTGTCTGAGAAGATAGGTTGGATAATGATCACTGAGTGTCAGAAAGGCAGCCTGATAGTGGAGAGAGTGATGGTTTATTAGTTAGAGTCCAACTGAGGAAAGACTGTATTCCAGATGATTTGTTAATTCTGGTAGCAGACTTTATTATCTGAGAAAAGCCATGAAGATTTATATGGTTAGTTGGTCTGGGGGAATCACATGTATTCCAGTCTATATTGAGGTCTTCTAAGATAATAGTTTCTTGTGGCAATGTGTAAGATGTCTACTGGAGAATTTGTTCAACTGTGTTACAATTATTTCCTGAGGGAATATATATTGCTATTATATTAAGGTGTTTCTTGGGGTTGATTATTAGTTTAGAAAAAAGTATTTCAGCAGTGCTAAACTCAGGGGTACTTAGGTTGCTAGGAATTAAGCTGAAGTTATTTTTGAACAAAATAGCTATCCCGCCTCCTTTTTACTTATCTCTGTCCCACCTAAGAATATTGTATCCAGGAAGTAGTATTTCATTATTGGAAATGCCAGATTTTAGCCAGATTTCTGCCACTATTACAATGTCTGGTGAATAAAGATCTATGGTTGCATGGAATTCATATATCTTGTTAAGAATACTTTTAATGTTAATGTTGAGTATTAATAGGTCAGTTCCTTTTCTGGAGATTTTGAAGGGGCTTTGAGGTAGAACTGAGGGTTGGGAGTTTGAATTTGTTCTGTTTGTAATGGGTCCAAGGTTGGGGTGTATGTCTGCACTAAGAGTTAACTGAGATGCTATGTATGTGATAAATTTTAGGAATTTTGTTATTAGTGTATCATGTCTGATGGCAATAGTCGGGGAAGCATCTAGTTTGAGTTAAAATATTATTGAAAATGGGTGGAGCTATTAGGAAGTAGTTGTAAATATTCAGAAAAGGGTGTGGAAATGGTGTAACATAAGGGGTGAATGGGTGGCTGAGGAGGGTATGATAGGCTGTATAGTGGTTAGAGATTGTGGGTATACTCAGGAGAATAGAGTATAGAGTATAAGACATGTACATCAATTCTTGGTAATGTTCACACTGTCTTTGCCATTTGGCCCAAGCTGTGACTAAAAAGTGTCCCTGGAACCAACTGACAAGAGAAAATAATTGTGTGTGTGTGTGTGTGTGTGTGTGTGTGTGTGTGTGTGTGTGTGTGTGTGTGTGTGTGTGTGTGTGTGTGTGTGTAAGAGAGAGGGGTGTGTTGGGGGGATTGTAATGCTTTGCAGTGTATGTGTCTCACAGCAGTGACCTAACATATGTTAAACTTGCCATCATTTATTTCTACATTTATTTACTCAGATTAAAGCATCTGAGGTGTACGCAGTCAATAAAGTCACTGTGATTGCTGAGCATATATGTGTGCATGTGTTTGTGTTTGTGTGTATGTATGTGTGTCTGACTCTGTATATGTTTAGGTGTGTTTGTGTGCGGGAGTGTGTTATTTTACAGTGTGTTGGTATGTGTGTGCATCTGGGTTTCTCTGTAAGTGTGCCAGACTGTGTCTTTCTGCCTCTTTGCCTGTCTCTGTATGTAGGCTAGTGGCTTTTGTTAAATATTTGTTTTTTGCAAAAAATGAATTTATATATTATTGAATGCAGATTTGGTTCAGCACTGGTGATTTGTAAAGTAGGAAGATATTTTCAGTGTCAGTTTGGGGATCAGAGTTTGTGTGTGTGTGTGTGTGTGTGTGTGTGTGTGTGTGTGTGTGTGTGTGTGTGTGTGTGTGTGTGTGTGTGTGTGTGTGTGTGTGTGAGTATTGGCAAGTTAGGGGTTGAGTAAGAGTTATGTAATGGGAATAGAAGGGCTATATGAGGGGATTGATGTAGTGTTGTGCATGTGCTGTTGTGTGTGGTGTGTGTTTGAGTCATGCCCCTACTTAACCTTACTAATGTGTGGTAACCCTACCCCAACCCTGTACCTTATCTTAGAAAAACACTATCTGTAACACTGCCACTATTCAGATAAATTATGTCTAATGTTAATGGTAGAGTAAATGGATTGCAAAAGGAAACTGGTTGTTTTCCTTTTGCAATCTGTTATTTTTCAGCGTTTTGATTGTGTGATTTGCAAGGATCAGTCATTTGTGGCTTGATCTTTCAGTATTTTAGATCTGAGTGTGAATGTAAATATATGCAAATGTCAGTGTCTGTGTGTATTATTAAATAATACATAACTTATATTATGGATCTAAAATACCCCCTCAAAAACCACATATCCCACACCAGATTTGAAACATTAGGCATAGATACTATTAAATTAAACCAAAAATATAAAAAGTGTATATATATATATATATATATATATATATATATATATATATATATATATATGTTTGTAATAAAACAGATGCAAAACAATTAATTTTTTTCTGCATGGGGGTTGGAGTGTTGCATTAACTGTCACCACCTCCTTTAATTCAGTGCTACAGCCACACCTTATTTCATCATCATGCCTGACTGCCACAGGTCTTGTTTTGCACGTAAACGCCCTTGTTTGCCCTTGTCTTCTTCCTGCCTGTCTCAGATCTTCTTCATCAAATCATCTTCTGACTTCTGACTTTCTTCACATGTGGGTGGCATTACCACCATTATCTGTTCTCCTCGGTCTCCTCTGCAAATGGGACTCTAGGTTCTGCTCTGAATTAGGCACCCTATCATCCGTCTCAACAGGGCTGTATCCAGCATAAGTCAACCTAGGCAGCTGCCAAGAGCCAGGTGTTGATTAGCGGACTTGGCCTGGCCTTAAAATAAAATAAAAAAAAAAACAGAAACGTCCAGTTGCACACCCAATTCTCTGCATGCAATGTTCCAGCCTTTTTCAGCATTACTCTATGCTCTGTGTGAGAGCTTGCATCAGTACAAGCTTTCTCTTTGCGTTTGTAAGACTTCAAGCATTCACACTGAATTGCAGGAGAAGTAGCTCACACAAGCTCAAAAGCAAGGGAGAAGCAGTTCAGCTCAGATCCAATGTTTGTGCAAAGCCTGGGAGAAGCAAGAAGCAGCTCATACCACATGTTTGCTTATGGGAGACGACTGTCAAGTGGGCAATCAAATGTGTATATGTGTGCGCGCGTGTGTGTGTGTGTGTGTGTGTGTGTGTGTGTGTGTGTGTGTGTGTGTGTGTGTGTGTGTGTGTGTGTGTCTGCATCTGTGTGTGTGCCTGTGTGTATGTGTGTATGTCTGCATGTATACTTGTGTGTGTGCATGTGTTTGTGTGTGTGTGTGTGTGTGTGTGTGTGTGTGTGTGTGTGTGTGTGTGTGCGCGAGTGTGTGTGTGTGTGTCTGCATCTGTGTGTGTGTCTGTGTGTATGTGTGCATGTATACTTGTGTTTGTGTGTGTGTGTGTGTGTGTGTGTGTGTGTGTGTGTGTGTGTGTGTGTGTGTGTGTGAGTGTGTGTGTGTGTGTGTGTGTGTGTGTGTGTGTGTGTGTGTGTGTGTGTGTGTGTGTGTGTGTGTGTGTGTGTGTGTGTGTGTGTGTGTGTGTGCGCGCGCACGTGTGTGGGTGTGTCTGCATCTGTGTGTGTGTCTGTGTGTATGTGTGCATGTAAAGTGAAAGCACTTAGTTGTTTGTTAATTTTAGCTCCATTTTATTTCATTTAAATAGTGACCAGTTTCCCAATTGTATTTGCGACTGTCTCTTTTGTTTTTAATAGTTTTTTTGCTTGTTGGCTTTCACTGCATTGGATTAATGATCCTTGGGTTCCTTGAATTGTTAACTGCTAACATTGCATTTATTTTTGGCTATAAATAAACTGGACAGCGAGTAACTGTGAATATTTTTATTTGTATGCAGGCACACGGATGTGAGATCCACTGTGCTGGTCTACAACAGTCTGTATGTTACTTTGAGAAGATGAGTAAAGCTATGACCTGCTGGTTCTATTGTGCAGGATCTGATTCCCTTGGCCTTCTTTACTGTGTGACTCTGACCAAGATGCTTTACCAGGCAGTGCTCCTACATTGCCTGCACTAATTCTACCAATGTTTTGAGATTCCAAACCATTGCAGTACTGCCCAAATCAGCTTTCTTGGGACCTTGATATACTGTATGCTTTCTCCAAATCTAGGAATGCCCAGTGAGATTCTTTCCTCACCTTTAGCTTCTTCTCTATTATCTGTCTCACTGCAAGCATCAGGTCAACTGTGCTTCATCCTGATCTGAATATGAATCTGAATCTCCCATCTTATTATCCACTACTGTGTGTAGTTGTTTGCCAGTCACCCTCTCCAGCATTTTCATGCAGTGTGACCAGAGTTTGATACCTCTACACTGTTCACTGTTGTGAATCTTCCTTTTGTTATTGTATAGTGGTACTAGAATGCTTAATCCCCAGTAATTTGGGATATGCCTTTTCTGTCTACCATGATGAGTACCTCCACAAACCATTTCTCCCCTAAGTCACCAAACATCTTGATCATATTATATCAGCCTACTCATTTCCACTGACTTAATTTCCATAGTACTGTTCTTACTTCTTCCAGGCTGGGTTCTTCTCCCTCTTTCATTTTAGATTGTGTACAGCTTCTGTGGGGTTTTGTCATTCAGAAACCATTGGAATTATCCCTTTCATCTGCCTTTGGTGTTTTCTGGACTGGTGCACAGATTGTTGTTGGCATCCTTTGTAAAAGCAGTATGAGTACCATCTTTATCTTTCTGTCTTTGTCTTGAAACTTGTCAGAATTTCTCCGTGTCATCTGCTGAGTCACTTTCCAGAAGCTGGTAGAGCTTGTCTGATGCCTTGATGTTTGTCATTGTGACTGCTCTCTTAGCTTCTTTGTTACCCAGCCAGAATTCCTTGCTAGTCAGGTCTGTATTTTTTAAACTCACCTTTTCCTGAATTCCTTTCTTTTGATAACTTTCTGGATTTCTGCATTCCCCACCACCTTTCTTATGTAAATTATTTTCCTACCTGACGTGGTCACGTATCTGTTATATAATCTTCACACATGGTTTCGAGATGCTGTCGCTCCTCTTCAACAGCACCTATTCCTCCTCCTCCTCCTTCGTCGTCTTCCTAAGGTGCTAGGGCCCTGGGTAGTTCTTTGAACTCTTGTGCTTACTTTTATTCAACCTCCAGGTCTTCAGCTTAGTCTCTGTTGACCTTAGAGCCCCCTTTGTCCACTGCTTGCAGCTGATGCTGACAAGCAGTTGTTTATGCTGTGGGCCAACTGTTTTAATGGAGATGACTTTTCAATCAGTGATTCTACCCCACTGCTCTTTCTTTACTAGGAGGAAGTCTACCTGAGATGCATGTAGTCCACTCCTGTATATAATCTTGTGACTGGCTCTATTTCTCTCTCTTGCTGAACCATGAGTTAGCCAACATCAAGCTGTTTGCGAGGCATAAGTCTAGAATGGGCTCTCCTTCTTTCTTGCTGTTGCCCCACCCATGTAGACACAGATAGTCCTCATATCCTATTTTATCTGTCCCAATATGAGGATTTTCTTTTATATATGTATGATTTAGTGTAGCTGGGTGAAGTGCATGTTTTTGAGAGGTGGGAAGAAACTGGAATACTCTGACAAAATCCATACAGACACAGGGAGAACATATAAAATGCACACAGTTAGTAATAAGAACTTGGAACCGAACACAAGACCTTAGAGCTCTGAGACATAGATCTAACTATGGAGCCACTATGCTACCCACTTAATATAAATGAATCAGAGGTCACTCCACCTCAAAGAATATGGAGACAAATGTTGAAACTTTTGTTGTCATAACTGATTTTTGGATGATGTTATTTGATGTTTTGAGTGGGTTATGTTAATGCAGCAGCCATCAGAGAATTCTGCCCCACCCCACGGCTTAAAGCTGTGGTAAAGTCCGAACATATAGTATGTTGCTGTGCTGCTGGTGTAATGCTGGAGTATAGGTGGATCACATATACAGTCCCAGTGTGCTGACGTTCTGTTGTGATGCAACAGCAATGTCAGAATAATGACAAACATACTACAAAACCATGCAATTGTCAAATAATGAACCTTTAACTAAACAGACCATATAACTGCAATTCTTTGGTGAAGTGTAAGATAGATAACATTTAGTGAGGCTGAATCAGTCAGTATAGTTCATTCATTTTCCCCTCCCTCATAGAAACAGAGTCAAATTTGGCAATTGCTTACTTTGTTTAACCAAGTCTAATCATTATTGTGTCATAGCAGTGATATCAGAATACTAAAAAATACATTACCAGTCTGCTACTGTATCACAACAGTGATGTCATAATGCTTTTATAAATTATCAAAGCATTGATGTCATCATTCTACCATATTATGGAGCAAGTCTGAGCATCATTTATTATAACTGTAGCGTCAGAATATCACCAGTTCTACAGAACCAGTCAGAGCATTACTGCATCACGGTTCTACTATACTACAGAATATGTCTGAGAAGTACTTTATCACAGAAGTGATGTCAGAATGCCACAAGTTACAGAACCAGTGTGAGCATTACTATGTCACAGTAATGATGTAACAATTCTGTTGTACTACAGAGCCAGTCTGAGTAGCACTGTATCAGAGCAGTGACACTAGAATGCCATTGTCCTGGCCGCCCTTTAAATAAACCACACCAAACACATAAAGCCATTTGACGACCTTTATTGAGCACTATTGTACAATGAAATTATACACACAAAACAACATCAATTATCTTCATCAGCAACGATCTCAGGGGAGCGTCACTACTCACCCTGGACAAATTTACCTCAGGGCAGCATACCACTCACCCTGATACCTCCTCCACTGGGGCAGTGTACCTACTCACCCAGCACTTAAATAGGCAGCATACCTGCTCACCTCACCTCCTGACCAAACAATCAAACAATCATTAACCAATAAATAACCACCTTCCTTAGAGGGGGAACAGAAGAGGACAATCCTGTCCCTCTTCTCCACCTTAAACTGCCCAACATCTTCTATCCATATCCAAAAAAGGGAGGGTGGGAGGGCCACCAGCTCATGCCAAAATGTACCTACTTCCCTTAATCCCTACCGCTTAATCCTGGCATAAGTCCCTCCTTCCCCTACATCACTTCCTTTAACCTCTCCCTTTCTCTTTAACCCTTTCACCACTACAATCCCACTATCCTACCTAGCTGCAAAAACTCCCATTAATTCCTAACTTCTATACACATCCCCCACCCCTTTACCCCTGCTCGTGGGACCAGGACAGCTTAGATTGTCCCAAATTACATTTGCACTAATGGAATGCTGGTCTTGATTAGCTGTGGCATTCACATGTTAATACTCAACAGCAGCAAAGTTTATGAATTACTTATTTGTTTCTGTTTTGTTAACAGGCTTTGCCATGTTTGGCAAATCTGATTTGCATAGGGGACTTTGGGATAAAAACTCTGAATGTGTCAGCAACATGTATAATAACATAGGGAAGGCAGTAGTACAATTATGAATTATGCACAATTTTACCAGTCTGTTACATTTAATGTAACAGTACAGATTGGAGGTATTTAACATCAGAGTTCTATTTTTAGAGTAGTAACACAGCTTAAGCTTATATGAGCAGTAACAGTGAAAGAATGTGAAATTGTGTGATAGGTGGTTACCATAATGCTTAGTATAGACATACAGATGTGATAATAAGGAGTGTTGTTCCTCAGTGCCATGGAACATTCTGAGACAGTTTCAAGTTATTTTAGGATATAAAATTAATGAAGATAAAACAAAGGCAATAGCTGTAAATTATGTACCCAAACACAAATTGTTTCAGCAATACCCACACTTATGCGGACATGACAAGAGGAAGTATTTAGGAGTATGGATTAAAAAGGCTTCTGTTATGACAACTAAGGATATGTGTGAAGAGACTAAACAAAAGATAAAACAAAAACTGAGAAACTGAAAACTTTTCATGGATATGAACATTAAGATATAAACAGTGAAAATGTTGTTAATCCCTTTGGTCTTGTATACTGGTCAGGCATACTTTTATCAAATTGAGAAGTTGTGGGCAATAGTTAATAAAGAATGGAAGCAATTTATCTGGGAGGGAAAAAGAGCAAATGTTAAGTGGGATAAGTTGATCCTTCAAATAGAATGAGGTGGCTTCGGTTTATCCAATTTGAAAAGATATTTTAGAGCTTCACAGTTAAAACTTATTTACGTAACACAAGCAGAAGGTTATAATTCAAAGTGGAAAGGGATGATGATGAAGTAAGGGGGAAGTTAAAGAAATAGAGAAAGAAAGAGTGTAATTTTGTATGCAGATCCTTAAGGAGAATAGTAACAACCATACAGAACATTATATTCATAAAGTAGCAGAAAGTATTCTAAGAACTAAGCCAATACAACAATGGAGAAAGGAGATTTTGCCAGTACAGATCACTGCAAGTAGGGGTACAGAGAATAGGCAAGAGGGGGCTGGAATTTACTAGTGAAACCTGGCAAAGGAACCAAGATATTCATAGCATATAACTTAAGCTGGAAAGGTAATTCTGTTGGATAAGGCCAAGAAGACATTTGGATTGCAGGCTAGAGACTGCCATCTCTACTAGGGCTTGATCTCAGAGTACAGGCAAAGAGAAAGGGGTAGAGAAATTTTATGTGAATGACCTGCACTGGTAGAGTTTTTAGTTGAATCTAGAACAAATGCAGCTGTTATAAAGGGATAATTAGTAGTGCATATGAAATATTGCACAATAACTATAAGAATCATCAGAGAAGGTTAGAATAGATTGAGAAGAGCGATTTGAAAAGCGATTTACAAAAAAAATAATGGGAAGACGTGTATGATTCCCAAGTAAGCAACCAAATCCAGAAGGTTTAGGATCCTTGCTTAGAAGTGCTTGCATAGGTGTATTTATACCAAGTGCTTGCATAGGTGTATTTATACCCCAAGCAGAAGTCAAAGAATTTTTTCCGCTGGTAGACAGCAAATGTTGGAGATGTGATAGAGAAGAAGTAACTGAGAACACATGTTTTGGGAGGGCAATGAGTTGGCATACTTTAACAATTCTCTACAGAGTACTCTATCAGAAATACTGGGTGAGCAAACGGCTGTAAGTAAGAAAATTATTCTTTTGAGCTGGAATATAGGATCTGAATTGCCTAGACATAGTATGGCCTTTTTTAAGTTTAATTCTATTGGCTGCCAAAAAACACAATTACTAGAAATGAATATGGACAACTTAAGTATTTGTTTAATGACTCTTTTGCTGTCAAGAATGACTTTAGTAAGTTCTTGCAGGTCAGCATTTATGATCCTTCCTTATTGCCATTATTAGAGATATTTTTCTTGGTGACCGAGCAGTGCATAAGAAACATTTTGTGCAATACGTTTTGCAAGTTAACAAAAGAAGAACATTTTAGTTTTATGTAATTTGCAAAACAATACCAGCGCATAGAGTAAGGGTATTTCATCCAGGAACAAGGAGGTAATAACATCCCTGTACTCCTCCCTTATCAGACCCATTATTGAGTACAATGTCCCCTCTGGCATGTACCTTGCCAAGCACATTCAGCAGCTGGAGAGATGACAGAGGTCCCTGACCAGGAAAATCCAGGGTCTCAAACACCTGTCCTATACTGATAGGCTAAAAGCCCTGTCCCTCTACTCAGTCTCATACAGAATGCTCAGAGGTGACCTGTGTCTGGCATACAAAGCCAACTCAGGCCCAGCCTTGATGGACTGCTGCATATCCATAAGTCAAACTCCAATCACGCAACCCGCACACAAGGCCTCAACCTGGTCTGTGACATTAATAGAACTTGTCAAAGGGCTAGATTTCTGTCCCATAGACTCCCCCATCTATGGAATAGACTCCCTCTCCATGTCAAGCATAGTACCTCTCTAGCCCTGTTTAAGAGAAACCTAGACAACTGGATGGAGAAGCAGAAAATACACCCCTGGGATCCCTCCTGTGTCCCTGCTGGACAGGGGAAACAGGTGCTGACTTTGTGGGAACATGGGCAAAATTCATGGCTAGACTTATATAGGCCTCTGGGCCAATAGCCTAGTATCATACTATGAACTTATGAAGTTATTAAGGCTAATAGTGGAGGTCCCATGGTGCTGCCAGAATGTGAAATATATAAAGAGAAAATGTTTCAGCTATTGAGCAATGCAGGCGAGTTTGTAAAAGTAAAATGAAAAGTAACAAAAAGTTTACAGATTGATAGACTCATTTATAGAGGAATGGCTACTAAAAGGACATATAGCCCATAAAACGGACAAGTATTTTATGAGTCAGACATTCAAACAAGATACTGAGTTTACATAAATTATATAAAAAATTGTATGATCCATCTTTAAGGCCAGTTGTTCTTAGTCGTGGGGCTAAAACAGAAGCCATGGATTTTTGTGTTGACAAAATCCTTAGTACCATGGTTATACAGGGAGCTCTTCCATAAAAGATTAATTTGAGTTTACTGAAAAACCTTAGGATATTACCATTTCAGGCAATGATTTATAAGTTTTTATTGACACTAAATTGTTATATATTCAGTGACATGTAATGACTTAGGATTAGAAAGTATGTCTCAGTAATAAATTGGAGCTGAGAGTTTTTCTCCTGATAAAGTCAGATTACTTATAGAAGTACTGGATTTAATACTCTGCTATAAAATTTGTAGTTTTATAAATAAAAAGTAGGGGTAATTATTGATGTGGTGATGGCTCCAATTATGCCCATATTTTTATGATGGCTTTTTAGAAAGAAATGGTTTGCAAATCATAATTTGTTAAGTTTATGGCTGTTTTTCAATATTTTATTGATGGCATTTTTTGTGGGTAAATGAATTCTAGAATCTTACTTTATTTATGAATAGTCTAATGGTGCATTGGATTTTTTTAAAAATTAAATTTTAATTATCACAACCAGCCAGTTAAGTTTTTTAGACATTAAGAGACTCAAAGGAAACAGGCGGCCAAAAGCTAAGCTCTACAAGAAGACAATACAGAGCAATGCATACTTGAGGGATGATAGCATACATCCAGTACATACTAAGGCTAATATAATAAAGGGTTGGTTTGTAATAATTAGTACACTTACTAAAAGTAACACTTCCTAAAGAATGACATTTTGGCAAGCAAATTCAGCTCATGAGGTACTCCAGTGATTTATCATCAAAGAAACTGAATGAAGTAAAGTCAGGAAAAAGACAATATATAAACTTACAAATTTTATAATATAACTACAACATGTAACAATATGACACTTTTTTCACCAGGTATGGCTCTTGTTAACTCCCTAGATGAAACAGCTATCAGTGCTTTTTTTTATAAATAATTGGAAGGTCTTAAAGAGTTTCCCAGTGTGCAATGAACAAATTAGGAGATGCACCTCTCTGTTTTTTTTTTTTAACAAGAAACACACTTTTTTAACAAAAATCGTCTTTACTTATCACTTATGACATAGGCAATCATACATTTATATGGATGCACTTCTCTTTGAGCAAATGACAGGTAGAAGTTTTAAGAATATTTCTTACAGCACATTAAACAATATCACCCCAAAACCTTATGCTAGTTTAACTTCTATGTTTAAATGTGAGGCTTGAGATAAATGTAAGTGCATCACCTGTGGGTTAAAAATATACATCTGAAAGGGAAATATTTAATGATTTAATGTTCCACTTTTTTAACTAAAAGTCTTTTTATGTTGTTTCTGCACCTAAATATGAAACAGGCTCTGCTTTTTATATAGGGATAACCTTCTTGTTGCAACATTTCAGAATTTATGAAGATGTGCATGCCATCAAAGTGAAGAACAGTAACTGCACTTTCTATAGGTCTCACCTTACTTGTGCTGATTTTAAAGTTTACTTGTTTACTGTGACTGATTTTGTTAATAAGGTCTCATAAAAATCTAGAGTAGATGACTTAGATTTGACTGAGTACTAACAGCTGAAATTGGAGGCCGACAGCACACAAGGGTCAGTGATAAGAGCATTTCAAGATGGGTTCAAGAAAAATGAAATTGAAGCATTAACTGGTTTGATTGTCATGAGGTTAAGTCATTTTATTTTTACTGCCTTTAAAAGGTTTCTTGCTGTTCCGTATCATACCCCAATGAAGTCTTTGTTTGAGATGAAAGTGCTTCTATGGTGTAATACATTCACTTGAGTGTCAGATCCTGGCTGTCAAACCACCCTGAGATAACTGGCCAATCAAATTAGCTACCCAGAGAAATAATGTCTAGATATGTTGTTGTATGTGTCATCCTGGCAATCTAACATGCCAGCATCACCCCCTTTTTGGTGTTACCCCTTCCTTCTCTGCTATTTCCCATGCTTCATTCATTGCCCAACTCTTTTCCACTCTACCTTTTTCATCTACACCACTTCTGTTTGCCTGTATGTTGTATATTTACTTGCACTCAATAATTTTTCTAACTATCTTTTCTTCCTCAGCTTGCCTCTGTATCTCTTCCTCATGTATCTTCTTGCTTCATATGGAAAAGGGGGCTATGTCCTGTCAAAAATACACCTCACCCCTTCGCCTTACATTTCCACATTAGATTTCCTTCTATATATGCAGCTTCCTCTCCTCTCCTCTCCTCTTACTGGATAAACAGAGTTGCCACATATATCTGGCCAGCTACACTGCTGCACAGGGTGCCTACTTTGCTAGTCCATGCTGCATTACATGCCAGTATGTGAGGGTTGTAATTGCTGTCTGCTACACTGCTGCATGAGTGCCTACTTTGCTATTCCATGCTGCGTTACATGCCAGTATGTGAGGGTTGTAATTGCTGTCTGCTACACTGCTGCACAGGGTGCCTACTTTGCTATTCCATGCTGCGTTACATGCCAGTATGTGAGGGTTGTAATTGCTGTCTGCTACACTGCTGCACAGAGTGCCTACTTTGCTGTTATGTGCTGTGCTACATGTCAGTATCTGAGGGTTGCAATTGCTGTCTGCCACACTGCTGCACATCATTACATATAGTATTGTGAGTACTCTATACTGCTTCTTACATTACATAGGTTCATAGGTTCATAGGTTGGTACTAGGCTATCGCCCCTAGGGCCTATACAAGCCTAGCCATAACAATTCCCTGGCTATTTCTTACCACAGTATTTACATTGCATTCTTAGGTCATTTGGATGTTTCTTTTGCAGCTCATGTGCTACTGCTGTACTATCACTGACCAGCCACTGTAGGACTGATCATTTTTAATTTCTTTAGCTCTCTGTTGTGCATGCCAGCAGCATGCTTCTATGATTACATCTATAATCATCTTTTTGTCCTGATGCACAGTAGGGCTGTTACGAGCAAGCATTTTGCAGGCGTTTTGCACCCGTTATGTATCCCAGCTCAAATGAAACAAATACAGCTTCCTAATACTAGCAATCAAATGTTTCCCTACTATACTTGTAACGTAGCCATGTCTTAACGTCATCATATTTCCAACTGTACAGTCAGTATTAGTTATTTTTTTGTTCTGTTGTATTGAAAAGTGTTTATGCTCTTAGAATTTTCTATTTCTAATTTATTATTTATGATTTGGGCAAATTGCATGACAGCCCTGAGTAGCTCTGACTAGCTCTGAATGTAGGATCAGACCCATGTCTAGTTTTTTCACAGAATGCAAGATCTAGGGACATGACTAGTATAGGAAAAAAAGTGAATTTCACAATAAATTTGATTATGCTCTGATGGAATGTGAAAGCCTCCTATTACATGCACGTTTCCTGTATTTTAATTAACTATGTGGTAAGGAACATGAGTCTTTCTGTTTCTTAAAATAACAATGTAATTGTTTTGCCTGCTAAATATTATATATTTTATTAGCTAAGTCGTAAACAGGACAGGATGTACATTAAAGTGAATTTCAATGCATACCACAGGGTAGTGATATCATAGGAGGCTAATGGCTAGCAGTTCTTTTGTCACTGAGAAGTGTATTAATTTAATTTAATTTACGTTTTATGCTGAAGTGGATATAGGTGGACTTCATGAAACTGTGTTAGTCTGAACTACACAAAAATGACATAAATCTTCACTGAGTGTAGTTTGCAGGAAAAACATATTGAAATGCATTTGATGAGCTCAGTAAAGTGTTTTGCCCTCACAGTAACTGTTTATGTAGCTATGTTTCTTCATCCCCAATTAATAACTACTTCGGATGTTGCTGCATGTTTGGGGAAAGAGAAATCCCCAGCATGACAATGGGTTTGTTAGGAGGGTGGCCTAATGCTTAAGGTGTTTGACTTACAAACCCAAAGTGCAGCGTTTGAGTCTCACAAGGGATAATTGGCTAGGCTTAAAATGGCTCGCAAGGACAGTTAGCCTAGTACTAACCAATGAACCTATTAAAGGATTGCCTGTGTATGGAATAGTTACAGAATTGATAGAGTAGTTTACTAGTCTTATAAAATGATTAGAGACTGTTTCTTAGAGGTGCAAACAATGACTGAAAATGTAATTGCTCAAATACAAATTAATTACATGATCAAGTGATCTGTTTAATCCAGTAAAATTTCTAGACTGCTCATTGACAGTTTATAAATATGTATAAGTAAGAGCATAATTTACAAACATATACAGAATCGCCTTCACAGCTCCAAAACTGAACTTGACACACCAAAGCTATTTCTACAAAAATGAGTGCAATTTGCATGGCTCATGCCCACTGTTACTTCGATCTTCAGTGAATCACAGATGACTGAAAGTGGTACTTCTGGCTAAACAGAAATGTACATGCTACTTATTGTCTTCAGTGTAGTGCATTCACTCAGACACACACACACACACACACACACACACACACACACACACACACACACACACACACACACACACACACACACACACAGGCACACACACACACACACACACACACACACACACACACACACACACACACACACACACACACACACACATGCAACACAGGCACACACACACACACACACACACACACACACACACACACACACACACACACACACACACACACTGTGCCCACTCTTTCACATTCACATGAACATACAGAAAATGTGTGTCCTTAGGAGGTGAGAAGGGCACAATGCAATGTGAGAGGGGTTAGTCAGTGGGAACAAAAAACCTGTGTATGTAAAACTCATGTTTCCTGGAAGAGGGACATTAGACTGTAGACAGATAGTGATTGAATGATAATACTGTCCACATTCAGATGAATTTTAGATAGGAGAAGAAATGTAGAGGGCAGAAGGCTAAAGAGACTGAATGGGACTATTTGGAGAAAAGAGGAGAGTCAGGTCAAGAGGAAATGTTCTTTCTGTGTAAGCTGCTAAACAGGAAAAGAAGTGATTCCTTACTGAATACCTTTTGCTCTTTCACAGATGTGAAGTATATTGTAGCCAATTTAGAAATCATAATGTGTCTTGCTTCATGATGTTTTTACTGAGTGCTGACATATTGGGTATTAAATGTACTGCACACCATTGTCTGACTCTTTCTACTGCTACCTTGTCAATTGTTTGGCTGTTTTGTCTGTAGAAATTTGAATGTTCTTAAACAGTATCATAAAGCTGCCTAAATGCTCCCCAGTCAATCACTAGCACCCCTTCACTAACACTATCATCTAACACTTCTTCATCTCCTACAAGTAGCACAATTTCACTGTGGTCTTATTTATTTATTTATTTAATTATTTGACATGTGTTAACAAGGTTAGTCCTGCTGAGCAGGTGCCATTTTTCAGCAGAGACCTGAGGAGAAAAGCTGCACATACAAAGAATACAATTAGTTATAAGCAAAACATACAAGTAGAATATTATTCATCTTATACATTCTTAAAAAAGACACATTAATAATCTTAAAATTCATGTATTGTAATAGTTGTATGGTAACATAGAAGAGGAAAGGAGGGCCTAGTATGTAGGCAAGTCTTACATATAGCGTGGAGTTTAGTCTAAGAGTAGTGGGGGTGGGGACAAGATAAGTGGAAGAAAGATATAGGTGAGAGTTGCCTGATGCTGTAAATAGGGTTACGAATGAGATATATTGTTACTGAAATAGAAGTAAAAACATACAAACAGGAGAGTCTAAGAATGTAGGAAATGGAGACAGTAGCTTGGAGGGAGAAGAAGGGCAGGGGATGAATTGCTCCAAATAGGGTCTTTACAGGGGCAGGTCCAGGAGTTGAGTAAGTATTCCTTTAGGGTCAGTTTGAAATTGGGAGAGTTTTGGTAAGATCTGCTATAGAGGGGGAGCTTGTTCCCAGAGGTAGAGAATGCACGACTATAAAGATTTTTTCCTATGGATTTATTAGGTTTGGAATCTTGGAGAAGGTGTTGGTCAGAGCTATGAAGCTCTCGGTTAGGGACATAAGGAGAGATGAAAGTTTCTAGTGAAGGACAGGCTAGGGATTGATGTAAGATGGTATGTGCCAGGTGGAGTTGAGGTAGAAGGAGTTGATTATGGAATCCTAGTCAGTGTAGCTTTTTAAGAAAAGGCAGTGGTGATAGGGATAGGAGAGATTTGTGGCAAACCTAGCAATTTTATTATATGTAAGTTCAAGTTTGTTTAACTGATTTTTTGGAGGTTAGTAAAGATCGGAACAGCATATAGTAAAGTAGGTAGAAGGTAGGCTTGAGCAAGGGATACTTTGGATTCTTGTGTAAGGAATTTCTTATTTCTGTATAGCAATTCTAGTTTCTGGTGGGTCCTTTTGATGCAGTTTTTGATGTGGGAGTCAAATTTTAGTTCGTCATCTATAAGTATACCGAGATGTTTAGTACGAGACTTGACCTGAATGGTTGTGTTGTTTAGAGAAGAGACCGAGAAGGAAGATTTGAGCTGCTGGAGGGGTTTGGGAAGGAAAAGAAGAAGCTTAGTTTTATTGAGGTTAAGTGGGAGTTGGTTAGTAGTGAACCGTCTTTCGACAGAGTGTAGTGTGTCTTGTGTGAGGGTATGTATGTGGGATAGATTGTCAGAGGTAGAGATGATTGCAGAGTCATCTGCATATTGTATGAGTTTAGAGTGGGGGCAGGACTGGAAGAGATCATTAGTAAAAATGTTAAATAGTAGGGGACCCAGGATGGAGCCTTGAGGGACTCCAGTAAGAACGGGGAGGAAAGGAGAAGTAGCTGACACCCATTTGACAGACTGAGCTCTATTAGTTAGGTATGAAGAGAAGCAGTTAAGAGTGGAGGTAGAGAGGTTGAAGGAAGCAAGTTTGGAGAGCAGGAGGTTATGGGAAACAGTGTCAAAAGCCTTAGAGAGGTCAAGGAAGAGGGAAGACACAAGTTTGTTGTTATCGAGAGAAGTAGAAATGGAGTTAGTAAAGGACAGTAGTGCAGTAGTAGTACTATGATGAGGGCAAAAGCCATGTTGGGTAGGGGTGAGGAATTTTCTTGAATGAGATGTGTATACACTTTTCAAGGATCTTTGAGATAGGAGATAGGATAGCAATAGGCCTGAAATTAGAGGGGTCGATGGAGTTACCACCTTTATGCAGGGTATAATATAGAACCTTTTCCATATTTGAGGGACAAAGTTTTCCTGAACTGACCGATTAATAAGTATGGAGACTGGATAGGCAATGGAGGGGGCTGCTAGTTTGAGGTATATGGGAGGCAGGTTATCAGCCAAAGGGGAGCAGGGTTTAAGTTTACAGAGTAGAGACCTGATAGTTGTGGGGATAGGCTTGATTGAGAAGGTGGGTTGTGGGAAGGAGGGGGAGGGATGTTATGATTAATATTTGTGTTAGGTTTGACTAGTTTCTGTATAGAGTCTATAAAGAAGGAGTTGAGAAATGTGGCAGTTTGTAGAGGCGAGTTGTTTGGGGAGGAGTTGGGAGGGGAAGGATTGCCTGGGTGTAACAGCTTATTAATGGTACTCCAAAATCTTTTGGGGTTGGAGTGGGGGCTTTTTTGAGGGTTAAGATAGAAGTTTTTCTTATTAAGGATGATTTATTTTTTTGTGGGGTTTCAAAGTTCTCTATAGTGCTGCAGGCTGGAAGGGGTTTTAAGTTTGTTCCATGTTTTCCAGGTGTTATCTTTTTTCTGCATGAGTGAGAGAGTCTCTTTACTTATCCATGGGGCAAAGATGGTTTTAACTCGAACTTTTCTAGTAGGAACTAGGGATTTAAGAGTGTTAAGAAAGATGCTGT
Organism: Protopterus annectens; assembly: GCF_019279795.1. Lineage (NCBI taxonomy): Eukaryota > Metazoa > Chordata > Ceratodontiformes > Protopteridae > Protopterus > Protopterus annectens. Next base: position 1,038,777,818 of record NC_056746.1, read on the forward strand.
TGAATTGGAGAACAGCTTCTTCAAGAAGGAGGTGCTGGAGAAAAGACCAATTTATTGATGGGAGTGTTTGATTAAATATATCAGGGTTAAAGCTGGATAGATTATGACAGTCCCTGCATATGTATGTTTTAGAGGGTTGGGACAGGTGATGATGTACAGAGATAGGGTGATGATCACTAAGTGTGTCAGGGAGAATAGAGGGGTTAAGATACCAGTCGGGATGGGAGGTAAGTATCCAGTCTATAGTGGAGCTGGTATTAGATAGTTGATTAATACGAGCTGGGGAGGTGATGAGTTGGGTGAAGCCATATAGATTAGAGCTAGCATTTGGGGAGTTGGTGGTGAGAGAATTCCAGTCGATAATGACATCCCCTATGATAATGGTTTCATAGGAAAAATGTTTGGGAGATCCAGGCAAGAAAGAGTTCAAGTACAGTTATATTGTTACCTGGAGGTATGTAGATAGTAGTGATGGCAATCTTTTTTATGATCATTTAGGTTACAGTTAACTATGAGGATCTCAGCAGGGAGGAAACTGGGGGGGGGTATGGTAAGGGATGGAGAGAGAGGTTATCTGAATAGAGGATAGCTACCCCACCACCTTTTTTGTAGGCCTGTCTTGGTGGAAGATATTGTAGCCGGAGGGGAGGATTTCTTTGATATGTGAGGTTTTGAAGATGGAAAGGATATCTGGAGAGTGTAATGTTATCCAGGAGAGTAGTTCAGGGACTTCATTTACTGTACTACAGATATTGAGACCTAAGATTTTAAGGTGCCTGGCAGAAGAGGTGGGTTGAGATGGGGTGGGAATCTGGGTGGAGGTGGAAATAAGGGGGGTTGAAAGGTCAGAGGGGTTGGCTAGTGGACCGGGGTTAGGATGAACATTTCCTGTGAGAACCATGATAAGAATATGGATTAACAGGGTATACCTAAGTGGGTGCAGTAGACAGAATTTTGATTTGAGTTTAGGGAGGTAGGAGAGCTTTGGAGAGAGATTGAACAGATGTAAGAAGTAATGAGAGAACAGAGAAGATATTATATGGAGGGTGTATGGTGTTGGATTATGTGATTGTAGGAGAGGAAAGGTAGGACTAGGGTATAAGTCAGATAGAGGACTATGGTAGGATGTGTTTAGTGTGAGAACAGTGAGCAGTGGTATTGAAAGGAGTAGGTGTAGCAGCATGTTTTAGGTATAGGGAGGTAAGAGAAAGGTTCAAAAGGAGTCTGAGAGTAGAATAAGTAAGGTGAGGTGAAGTATTAGTTAGATAAGCAGAAATGTGTATGGAAGGCTGAGTAATAGGAGGTATGGGAGGGGAGGGAAAAGTAGACTGAGGACAATGGAAGGAGTTGCACTGGAAAATGCGAGAGTGGATGTGATTGGGTGGATTGTGATGGGTGTGGAGGTAGAAAGGGGTGTAGGAAGAACAGATTGTGAATAAATGTAATTGAAGTGGGGGTGGGTGGGAATGGGGGTAGGGTGGTGAAGTGAAGTGAACCTGAGCATTAGTGAGGGCAAACGGAGCGGGGCTACACACCATCATGGAGGAGATGGGAATGCCAAAAACAATCAGTAAGTTTAGTTAGTCTGGAAGACTGCAATTAGGCCAAAAATGGGAAACCACTCTCTTGTTTGGATTAATCTATGAAGATAGGACTATCAGGCAGCAGTGAAAAAAATAAACTTTTTAGGACAGAAAGTACACTTAGTTAAGAGGTCTATGGGTGATATCTGTAAGGCACTCAGTATGCAGATTAAGAAGTAGTGAGATATGTCAGTGCAAAGTGGCCAGTAGTGCAGAGAGAGGGAGTTTGAGAGAAATAGAGCTAACAGAAACAGCTGGACTTCTTGCAAAATGAGCAAAGAATTGCTAATTGTAGGCTGAAAGAGCATAAGGAGGGTAGGGGTGTGTGCAGAGATGTGTTGTAGCTGACCAGGACTAAAATTGCTATAAAAGTATAAGAAAATGAGATGCAGGCAGAGAAAAAAACAAGAACACATACAGCTAAGTCAATTTAGTTTCTGGGAAGTATCCACCACTGGAGCAAGTCAACAGAGGGATGGAAAGTCTTCCTAGGTTGGAGACAGATTGCAGAGCCTTTTTTTGGTGATGCAAGGGACATGTAAAATAAATATAGATAGAGGACAAGTGTGAGAAATGACAGTTATAATAAGAGGGAAAAAACAAAAGAGGAGAGAAGGGGAGTTGTAGGACAGGAAAGAAAACAGGTAAATATAAGAACCATGTTGTAGGATTAGAGGAGAGAAAGAAAGAATGAAATACAGAGAGTAAGGAGGACAGAAATAATTTGTAAGACCTACACAGTAGGAAAAGTTGTGGGGACAGAAATAAGAGGACAGGGCCAGGCAGGGGAGACATAAGATAGCAGTAGAATAGAAACTTATAGTAAGTGGGTGTAAATAATCTGATATGCAACAGGAGAGCACTATATTTTTAAAACAAGTACAGCTAGCATGTCAGTAAACATATATAAAGTCTAACAGAAGCAGACTATGTAGTCCAGAACATTTCTGCTTTGTGGATTAGAAATAAAATAGAAAAACCTTACACTGAGCATCAATGTAATACAGCATGAATTAAATTACATGGTTCCTAGCACAGTTCAGCTATGCAGGTAGCAAACCTAACACAATATCAAAAGTAACTATGGCAGAAACTGACAACAAAACTTGCAATAGACCAGGTAGATATAGCAAAAACATAAACAACACTACTAACAGTTTATACACTGATAGCTATTGCACCCAGCTACAGCTGAAGACAAATACAAGCTAAACAGCCTAAGGCAATCTGTGGATTACAAGTATAACCACTTAACAAAAAAGGCTGGGTGTAAAGCACATGACCACAACACTGCCCTGGAAGGGAGGTAGAAACAATATAATTGTTAGCTGTGAAAGGAAAAAATATATACATGCATACAGAGATGATAGAGGAACTTCCCATTGTCTCACTTAACTATGTTATTGCACCAAAAGACAGTTAAATAACAAAATGGGAGCTATTACATATTGTACACTCCCATTCACAGTGTAAATACAGTAAAAAAGTAAAGTTTGCAGTATAGGTACAAAAAACAACTGTTTGGATTGTTTAGCTGTAAAAGGAGCAAATCTCTTGCTACCTGGTCAGCGTGTGCACACCTCTGTGGTAAGGGACCAAGAAGCTAGTAAAAGATGGTATAGAATGCCAAGTGTGGCATTTACATGCCACAAAGTAGCATGAGAGGAATAGGGTGATGTAAGGTCACAGAAGGCGTGTATATGGCAATATGCAGAGAAAGATAGAAGACTTCCTCATGACTTCTGACTTATACATAGGCAGCACACTGACCACCTTCTCAGATTGTGTCTGACCACCAAGGCTGAAATTACAACTAAATCTTCACCATGTGCAGGCCACTTATGTGTGTCCCATGAGGTATGGTGCTCTGTCTCCTACTGGTAGAAATCTATCTCATCCTTGAAGCACTTTACAATTTGTTATTCATGTCATTCCTACATCCACTATAATCCTAGATTATTTCCTTACCATGAGTCATTTCTCTCTCCCAGAGTCCTGCTTGGACAGGGGCAATTAGGTGCTTATTTTAGCGTCTGCTTGAACCAGATGGCTCTGTATTACAAGATCGAAGCTTTACTTAATCGAATAAGTAAAGCTCGAACTTGCAATATAGAAACCATAAATTGTTGAACATTCGATTTAACCCTGGGAAACACTTCCTTTGGCCATTCTGTGGAGTATGCCTGTTTCCCCAATTTGGAGCAATCTCGGAGTTGGTATATTTGGGTGGGGGTGTGGTGGGAAAAGCCCCCCACTTAATTTTGGATGTAAAGTTTTTTTTTGATTTAGCTAAGGAAAGTGTTTCCCTTGGTTGAATTGGCCGTTCAACAATTTTAGCTATCAATATTACAATATCGAGCTTTAGTTATTCAATTAACTAAAGCTTTGATGTTGTAATATAGATGCGAACCAGACATCCTTGGAACACAGGTTGAACTTGGCTAGGCTTGTAAGGGCCCTGGCGCTGTTAGCCAAGTAACTTCCTATGATCCTATATTTTTCTTTGCAATATATTAACTCTAATTAATAATTGTACCTGTTCTCCAGGCAGGTGCTTTTCTAGTTTGTCTTGTACTCAGAAAAAAATAATAATTCACTTCTCCATATGCATTTCTCTATCCTCTTAGTTTGTTGTGCAGATATAGATTAATATCTCATGATCAGGCCACCTTCACATAACACCCATCCTAATTTGTGTTTCCTACCATTAACTTGCCACTTGGAAACTGCCTTTTCAGATCCAGTATGGGTACCATCCAGTGGGCATAAGACCATCCATACTGACATAGCAATCATTCACAGATAATCAGCTCCTCTTGGATATTGAGTTGTTCTGTGCCTATCCTATATATCTGAGACCTTGTTCAGACTTAATTAACCTTTCAGCAATGTCTCCCTACTTGATTATATCTCTTACAGGAAGGAAAAGACTGAGGAAGAGAGCAGGGGAAGTCGTGTTTATGGCAGCAACAATCTCTCCTTAACCTTAAACAAGAATCAGTCCCATAGTGAAAAGGCAAGAAAGGGCTGTCCATATTATTATCATGCTGGGAACATTATATTTTCCTCTGGTTTGATGTCACAACAAATCCTGTCCAACTGCCATACTATCATCTTCATTCCAGAATAGATTTGCAGTTTTTTCAGGGGAGAAATAAATCATTTTCAGGATGTCAGCTCATACAAGTTTGAAATAATTTTAAGTTTCTAAGAAGTTTTTCTAATGTGGTCTGAAGACTGTGGGCTGGATTCATTAACAGTTAGACTAAGTGCAGCTATTGTGTACACTGTGTGGCACTCTGAGCACACAATAGTGTGCTATTTGGTATTTATTAAATGGTTGTACACATAGTGCAGAGCCACAAAACAAAGGTAAACATCAGAATATGCTAATGATAGCATAAGTAGCTAAATCACATACTAATTAACCAATTCAATATTGCAAAGCTATTCAGGAAGTTGTAAAGCAATCATGTACACTCATTGTAGCCATTTGCCCTGAAATCCCAAACTCTTTGGATTACAGCCATGAATACATGTAGGAAAATGGACATTAATAGTTGTTGCTAACATTAACCTGTATGTGCAACAGGCTTTAATTCAAGGTGCTGTGGCTGATGCCAGACCTCGGCCAAGAAGAAGGAGGGTGGTAAGACCCAGTATGAATTATTATGGATCCCATCATATAGAAACTGTAGAGCAATACTGGGTGGACAAGGAAACACTAGAAGAAATATGCAAGCTCTGCTGCTGTCACCTGAGGCCCCTGGGAAATCGTGGAGAACCCTCTCAGTGGAAACAAAGGTATGTGTAGCATTACATATATTAACTACAAGTACATTTCAGAGACCCACAGGAGATATATTAGTGGTGTCACAAGCCTCAGCTTCCAGTATATTACATCAGTTTCTAAATGCAATACTATAACATGGAAGGGAGCTTATCTGTTTCCCACAAACTCCACAGGAGAGAGAAAGAACCATGCGATTTTTGGGTGCATAGATTGCACACCCATTGAAATAAAACCCCACCTGGTGAACAGGGAAGCTGGTACATCAAGAAAAGGATAAAACACTCTAAACTGTCAGGTTGTCTGAAATGTCCAAGGGATCATCTACAATGTCTGTGCAGGTTATCCAGGCAGTTTTCATGACTCACACATATGGCACACCTGCGAGTCAGATACAAGGTTTGCTAGGGGTGACATTCCACAAGGGCTTCTAGTGGGGGGTGCAGATTAGGCTCTGGAACCATTGCTCATGACACCTATGAGAAGCCTACATGACCCCACCAAGCAAGAAGACAACAATATCCACACTCAAACTAGGCATTTCATAAAATGTGTATCTGGCTTGACCAAATGAAGTTTCCAGTGTCTAGACACCTCAGGAGGTGCCCTGCAGTATGACCTGGCCACCTCTGCTGAAATATTCAAAGTCTGTTTTGTGTTGCACAATATCATTCTCAGGAGACAGGGTCAACAAGGACAGCTAAGGCAGGAACACAGTTCCCAGTACCACAGGCTGGGCCAGCAGCTCCAGCAGATATAGATGAGGAGTCTGAGAGAGAACCACCAGCAGCAGATACTGCCAGCAGATGTAGGCATGCACAATATGCCATGGCTCTAAGAGTCAAAGGACAGTGCACACACTGAATACCTAAAAGGAAGAATAAAAACCTTAGCACATACAAATATTAAAAATTATGCTGTAAAAAATGCACAACCTTTACTTAACCATGTAATGATTGCATTCTATTAATATCAGGTACAGGCACCCCCAATACTTCTTCTGTCTGCATTATTACCAACGTAAGTCTGGAACCTGTATAGAAATAACAATACAGTTACATAAATGATTACTGTGCTATGCAAATGCTTATATGTCCTTAAGGTGATACATGTCCCAGGTGTACAGTAATGTCATTATTACATTATGATTGATGTTTGCAATACACGGCTATGGATGCTTCCCACTAGTGTGCATCAAGCCTTTCAGTTGGCCACTGTATATAAACCAGTGAGCAGGTCAGGGGTAGCATAATTTGCACAAGTATAACAGTAAGCAAGACTTAAACATCTACTTTGACTGCATGAGTAGCAATGATAACACAAATACGGTGAGGGTCAAAATTACAAAAGCTATCATGCACAACTGTTTTTTGAACTTTATTTAAAAGCATTTATTCTGCATTACATTTAGATTAAAAGAAGGCTCTGAGTAAGCAAGCATTAGCTAGTCACTCTGTGAATCAGAAATATATGCAACCCAAAGTCACAAAGAAATGTTAAAGAGCAGGACAGAGTTATCATCACTTGCACAGGGTGGGTGGGGGACAGGATAGCAAACCTGACACCAAAGAACTGAGTGTGTGCAAGTAAAACAAAAATTTACTCCTTAAGTACCCAATTTTCTGGACTGGTAGAAAGATATCTTTAGCAGTCAACAGTACTGATAAGTAAAGTGCATGTATGCGAGGATGTATGGTCAAGTATTTGTGTGTGTGTGTGTGTGTGTGTGTGTGTGTGTGTGTGTGTGTGTGTGTGTGTGTGTGTGTGTGTGTGTGTGTGTCTGCATGAACACAATCAAGCACTGTGCTAGCACTACATCCTAGTATCTTGGATAGGTGTGAGCCATACACAATATATTTTATACTTTGTCCCTCATGTGATTCCCCCTGTAACTTGAACTCACTAAATAATGGCAGGTATTTGAATTTCAAACCTCATATCCTTCAGAAACATATTTTTTCTAGTGACTTTCTAAGTTTATAAATTATAAAAGCAGTATTTTAAACTTTGTCTTTGAGCTGATCCCCCAAACTTCAAGTCACTAATAATGACAGACACTTGAGTTTCAGACTTCTTATCCTTCAGAAAAATGCATGATAACACAAAGCCTGCTATTTTAGCAGCTTTCTAAGCTGAGAAAAATTTTAAAAATCTGTCTCTATATTCTCACCTTTGTCCCTCCACCATTATTGATTGACGTCACTAAATAATGACAGACATAACTGAGTTTCAGACTTCTTATTCTTTATAACAATGCTTGCTAACACCAAACCTGTTATTCTAGTTACTTTCTAAGCTTATAAGAGCAATATTTAAAATCTGTCCACCATTATTGATTAGTCACTGACAGACATTTGAATTTCAGATTTCCTCTTTCAAAAAATGCATGCTAAGAAAAGCTGTCTGTTACTCTAGAAACATTCTTCTTAGTTAATAATAACAATATTTAAAATCTGTCCCTATATTTTGTCCTTTGTTGTCCACCCCATTAGACAGTCAGATGAATATGTAGTCAGACAAGAAGACAGTATGTAAAATAATAATTATTTTATTCATTATGACACGCACACACACACACACACACACACACACACACACACACACACACACACACACACACACACACACACACACACACACACAACAAACTCCTTCCTTTTCCAGTTTTTGTCCTGTCCAAAAGTTGTCCTCCTTCCAGGTAGGCCTCAGGTACAGAAAAGCAGGTTTGACTGTCTGAGTCCCAGTCCCAGGTGACCAAATCTTCCTTCTACTCACACTGATTGGGCTGCCAATAATAAAAAAAAATTAACTGCAAGTTCTTCTGAATGCAGTCAGTCACTACACAAAGGAAGCCTTTCTGCATTATTTTTTTATTAGCTATTTAGCACACCACAGTAAGCAATTAACCAAATACCAAAAAATAGTTATTTGACACTCTGTCCTGCCCCCTCCACCAACTTAGCTGATCAGAAGTCTTTGGAGAGATGCTGATGGCTTAAACCATATGTAAAATGCAAGGGGGTGAGCCATCCCCACACAAAATGACATGGAAAGGGGACAGGAGGTATTCTGGAGTGTCTCAGACATCCATGTAGGACATTTCCTGCTTCCTTTAAAAGAAAAAAAAAGATATTTATAAAAATATTTTTTTGCAAATTGCATCATTTGCAAAATAGCACCTAGGGCAATTGCCCCTTTCATCCTGCCCTTTCTACACTACTCATTACCAGTTATGACAGTCCATTCCATGTTTCTACAACCCTTTCTGTGAAGATATACTTTTGTAGATCCAGGAAACAGTTGGCCCTATAATCTGGAGTCTATGTCTTGTCCTCCTTCATCCTTCCAGATTAGGACAACCTTTTTGCAACTTCTTGACATATGTGATATTCCTCTGTCTCTTCTGGTTTCCTGTGAGAAGAGCTCCATTTCAAATAATCTTTGGTGATAGCCTTTTCCCTGTATCCTATACATAATTCTGGGAGCATTTATTTGGACTCCTGCTAGTAGGCTTATGTTCCTTTCTTTGTATGGTTGCCCAAACTATTATTAATACTCATATGGTCTGATCAGAATTTGGTGGACTAGGAGTTTATCCTCTTGTTTCCACTAACCTCTGATTTAGCATTGGATGACCCAGTCCAGGTGAGATAAACACCCTGAGTACCTTTCCATGTTCTTTTAACATAATTTATACTCCCTCAGCTGAAACATCATACCTGGGTTGCTGTGGCCCAGCTGTAGAGCTTTGCATATGTTAACACAGACCTCAATGATCATAGTTCAGCTTATTTGGTCAGTTTTTTTCATATCATTGACTCTCCTGTCATCCTTTAATGCTGAATCTAACTTTGAGAAATCAGCAAAGAGGTTGATTTGGTGCTCTTGCATATGACTGAACTGAAAAGACTGAAGGATACTTGACCAGGACTGACCTTTGCAGCCACTTTCCTTATTACTGACGTTGTCCTCACTCACTACAACCATATATTTTACCATCCGGCATGTAGCAGTTCATTGCCTTATTACTGATCTTGTCCTTGACCACTCCAGTTTTCATAACAGTGACTTATGCAGGACTGTGTCGGAGGTACTAATAAGGTCAGGTAGATGAGATCTACAAGTATTTCTATTTTATTGTCTCCTCAAATGCAGTCATAAAACTGGGTTAACTTTCACTGACAGCTTCTGCCGACCATAACCCCATTTTTGTTGTTCTGGAGATTGCTGTACTCTTCAGAAAGTAAGCCTTTCCTGCAGGATTCTGTCCATGACTTTTGTTTTCAAAGATGTTAGGCCAACAGGCCTGCATTTCCCTAGAATTCTGGTGCTTTTGCTTATATAAAGATATTATACTTCATGTCTTCCATGTCTCTGGCACTTACAGAGAAAAGTGATATTTTGAAGATCTCTATCAGTGGACCTACTAGAACACTGACCAGACTCTTGAGGACCCTGGGTGACTCTGGGAGATATTTGGTGTCAGTGTTTTAGCATTTATAACAGCAGACAATTTCCTCTCAATGTCCACCCTTTTTGTGGTGTCTGGCCACTGACCATCCCACTCTTCCCTTGCTTTTCTGACCATCCCACTCTTCCCTTGTACTTATTTGCTCAAGCTGTTCAAAGCTGCAGTGAGAAGCCTTCTGCCATTTGCTCTGCTGTGATATTGGAAAAAGATAAGTGCTTATTTTCAAATATTTTCTGCACTTCTGTTTTACTGTATATCTGTGTAATCGGTGCAACTTTTGTTTAGTCTCCTTTCCTTTGTCTGTTAAAGCTGAATATCTGTTACTATTTGTGATCTTTTGAGCTTGTAGTGGAATCTTTTGTCTAGAGAGGCCTAGCTGTTTTCTTTGTGGTAGAAAGAATCAGTCTAGTTTCATCTAGCTAAAAGCATTCTTGCAACCTTCCAAGTAAAAAGACTGTCCAGGGCAAACTCCAGCAGAAAATTAGTGGAAACGTTGTATTAACAGCTTACAATGAAAGGCACAATGCTCAATAACATGAATATAAGTTTATTAAGATTATGACTTCATCAGATGAAGGCAGATGAATTACATCGGTTTAAATACTAAATTAATTGAGCACTATTAATTGGTACCATAAAGGCATAAAATAAATATTTAAAATCCTCCACATTTACCATGTTATCTAAACAAATTTTAAAATGCTAAAAGCTTTCAAAATATTTGTATACAGGTTAAAACACCAACAGTATTGTATAACATGTGAATATAAGGTAAAAAATATATATATTAGTAACTGCACAAGATATTTCTCAAAATTTTGTCAGATTTGAGTTTCAAATGTGGAATGATGGACACAGAATCATTGATCCCGGGAAATCTGTAAGATTCCAACAAAATTTGCCAGTATGTTTCCCTGTGGGATAAGATGACCTCCCATGGTCCACCCCTGGCTTCCTTAAGAACAGAATCCAAAACAAAGAAGGAAAAAATCGCTCCAGAACATGTAATAAGGTGCTTGTATAGTGCATTGTTTGTGTCACATTTTTTCATATCATAATAATGTTCATATATTCTTCTACGGAGTTGCCTCTTGGTCTTACCTACATAAAATGCTTGGCAGGCTTGACACACCGCCAGGTAGACAACCCCGTAGGATGAACAATTATACATTTTTCTGGAAATTATCCTCCTATTTCTACTCTCCAAATACACAAAGTCTTGGTTAAGAATGTATTTACACTGTGAACACCGTCCACACTTGTAAGTCCCGACTTTCTTGGTAGGGTGGTGTATTATCCTGCTCCAAAATTCTTTTTATGCTGACACCTTTCCTATATACAGTTTTAAAAGAAACATTCTTAAATCTACCAAGGTCCGTTAATTCCTGAAAGGACTTAAATTCATTATTTATGATTCTGCTAATGTTACCAATATTACTGCTAAAATCAGTGATATACAGTAACTGAAAGGACAATCTGAGTGTTGACCTGCAATTTGTTCAAGGAACCCACCCCTAAAATAGGCTTAAATCTGGTGGATCTCGCTTTTGACACTTCTTCCTTGACAGAATCTATCATGTTTCTGGGGTACCCCCAGAAACATCCCAGACAACTTTTCACACTCGATGTTGAATAACAGGTCCTGTGAGGTCATGCGGGAAGCCCTAACAAACTGTTCCTTGACAATACCTCTCTTTTGGTACCCAGGGTGGGAGCTGGAAAATGCAGGTAACTGTTAGAAAAGTTGTAAACTGTGGAAATGAACCCTGTTTTGTCCTCAAGTAGTTAACATATGCCTCGGATGTCTTGTATGTAAACTTTAAAAAGGTCGATAACTAATAAATTAATGAATGGCCTCCACTGGGCCAACCCAAAAAATGCAGATATCATCCAAAACCTGGAATAGTATATCCAATTTTTTCATAACCACTGTTGTGGACAAATTTCTTTTCCCATACCGCCATGATGATATCTGCATAGGTTGGTGCACAGTTGGCCCCTATGGAAACTTGGTTTGTTGGAAGTATTCACCTGCATAAAAGATGTAGTTGTTCTTGAGTACTAACTCCAATAACCCTGTGATTACTCTTACGTCATTGTGACAAATGCCAGGACATTCCCACAATGCCTCCTCTAACCATTCCAAGCCTATATCGGTGGGAATAGCTGAAAACAAATCAACCACATCTATTGTTAAAAACACGAGGTTTGGCCTGCACAGGTCATGAGTAATACTGCGTAGAAATTCCCAAGAGTCTTTGAGTAGATATGATTCTCTTCCCCAAACCTGTTTAAGTTTCCAATCCAAAAACTTGGAAAGCGGGTGTGTTTTGGAACCTTGTGCTGCCACAATAGGCCGAAGTGGTGGATCCTCTACACATTTATGAATTTTAGGCACACCAAAAATTGTGGGCACTTTAGGATGATTATTTTCTAAAAATGAATAGGTGTCAAATTCAATGATTTCTTCATCTAACATATCTTTTATGGTCAAGTCGATTTTTTTGTAAGACAGATGAATTTCATTAATGGAGGAAAGAGAATACTGGTCAGTATCATACAGAATTTCCCCCATTTTACTGTCATACAGGGCCTGACTCATAAAATTGTGCCCTCCCTTGTCGGGTTGCATCACTCTAATGGTGTGATTGTGTGCTAGGTCGTACAGTATTTTAATTTCATCTTCGGTTAAATTATGGTCAAAATGCACGTGTGATAATTCCCTTTCAATTCTGCTCTCCAGGTTGGCTAGCTGGGGATGGAGGTGGATTGAAAGTACTAGATTTTAAAACATACTAGGAGCCATTGGCCCATCACCAAACAAATTTTGCAGGTTGAGCTTGAATAAACATTTTCAAATCTAGTATAGTATTCACCAACTGGCTACTTCTGGCTGGTACAAATTTAAAACCTTTGGTAAATAAATCGAAACAGGCCTCAGTTACTGGAAAATCACTATAGTTGTAAATATGGTATCCCCCAATATTCCTAACAGAAATACCTTGATCTATTGCCATGCCTGATTCCTGCCTCTCCTCTCCCTGGTTCCGATTGTCCCTTCCTTGGGAAAAAATTGGGTATACAGGGTATGTGGGCCCCTTGTTGGTTTCACCCTCGATCTTCTTGGTAAAATTCTCTTCCTCATGTTCCTCAATGTTGATAGGACCATTGTCATCCCCTAAAATGGGTGTTGGTGGTATTACCTCCTCCCTAGGTACTGTGTCATAGTTTGACTGAAAATCCCTAAAATGTGTGCCTCTAACATGTGGTGGGTTAGGGTATTGCCTGCCCTCCCTGTATTCCCTAATATCACGGTTCAACTTATTGTATTTCCTTTTTACAATGGTATCACAATGCTTGTCTATATTTTTCCGGATGTTATAGTACTGGGCTTTATGAGTTTCAACCTGAAACAGCAAGTCGCCTGTAATACCTCATTACATTTAAAGATCTGTTCAGAAAGTACTTGAATCTCACTGTCATTTTTCTTAATTAAGGCCCTAATAATGTCAAAGCCACATCTGTCAAAAGCCTGCAGTAACTCCATGTAAACGTTATTGGGGTACTTTTTCTTAATACATTCATTAAGGTATAAATTGTCCAAAACGAGTGTCTTATACCTGTACAAAGAATCCTCTAAAAATCGGATAACCGTCTGTTGTGGTATTTGCAGAATAGTCTAAGGAGGTGAATGCAGGTTTAGCATAAACCCACTCAGAAAAGGAAGCCGAACCAGCCACTGCGTCCTGCAACAGGTTGATGACAAGGAACAAAGAGTCCGATAACCTCTCACAGTATCCAAAAGCTGCAACTTCCTGATGGGCTTCCACCGACCGCTGCTGGCCTGAACCATTTCTGACTGTCCCAACTGCGGGGGGGAGCTCAGACGATGTCTGAATGAGACAAAATGGCTTGCAAAACTTTGTTTTGTTGTGAAATAATGTTTTGAAGCCCCAAACCAATGGGGGTGAGCAGTTGAACCAACTAAATCACCGGCTGCTGTGCCCGCACCGGTACCACCACCTTCAAGCATAGGAGAGCCATGAACCTGCTCCATAACGCCACCAAAAACACGAAGACAAAAAACCAAACCAACCAAGTAAAAAGACTGTCCAGGGCAAACTCCAGCAGAAAATTAGTGGAAACGTTGTATTAACAGCTTACAATGAAAGGCACAATGCTCAATAACATGAATATAAGTTTATTAACGCCACTCAGTTCAGATTATGACTTCATCAGATGAAGGCAGATGAATTACATCGGTTTAAATACTAAATTAATTGAGCACTACGCCCCAATTAATTGGTACCACCACGTTAAAGGCATAAAATAAATATTTAAAATCCTCCACATTTACCATGTTATCTAAACAAATTTTAAAATGCTAAAAGCTTTCAAAATATTTGTATACAGGTTAAAACACCAACAGTATTGTATAACATGTGAATATAAGGTAAAAAATATATATATTAGTAACTGCACAAGATATTTCTCAAAATTTTGTCAGATTTGAGTTTCAAATGTGGAATGATGGACACAGAATCATTGATGATAAGATGACCTCCCATGGTCCACCCCTGGCTTCCTTAAGAACAGAATCCAAAACAAAGAAGGAAAAAATCGCTCCAGAACATGTAATAAGGTGCTTGTATAGTGCATTGTTTGTGTCACATTTTTTCATATCATAATAATGTTCATATATTCTTCTTCTTGGTCTTACCTACATAAAATGCTTGGCAGGCTTGACACACCGCCAGGTAAGACAACCCCGTGGATGAACAATTATACATTTTCTGGAAATTATCCTCCTATTTCTACTCTCCAAATACACAAAGTCTTGGTTAAGAATGTATTTACACTGTGAACAGACTTTCTTGGTAGGGTGGTGTATTATCCTGCTCCAAAATTCTTTTTATGCTGACACCTTTCCTATATACAGTTTTAAAAGAAACATTCTTAAATCTACCAAGGTCCGTTAATTCCTGAAAGGACTTAAATTCATTATTTATGATTCTGCTAATGTTACCAATATTACTGCTAAAATCAGTGATATACAGTAACTGGTTCCTAAAAAGGTCAATCTGAGTGTTGACCTGCAATTTGTTCAAGGAACCCACCCCTAAAATAGGCTTAAATCTGGTGGATCTCGCGACACTTCTTCCTTGACAGAATCTATCATGTTTCTCTCCAGAAACATCTCAGACAACTTTTCACACTCGATGTTGAATAACAGGTCCTGTGACCCCTAACAAACTGTCCCTTGACAATACCTCTCTTTTGGTACCCAGGGTGGGAGCTGGAAAAATGCAGGTAACTGTTAGTGTAAACTGTGGAAATGAACCCTGTTTTGTCCTGGGTTAACGTTACATCCAAGTAGTTAACATATGCCTCGGATGTCTTGTATGTAAACTTTAAAAAGGTCGGCTTCCAATATAACTAATAAATTCATGAATGGCCTAAAATGCAGATATCATCCAAAAACCTGGAATAGTATATCCAATTTTTCATAACCACTGTTGTGGACAAATTTCTTTTCCCATACCGCCATGATGATATCTGCATAGGTTGGTGCACAGTTGGCCCCCATGGAAACCCCCTTGGTTTGTTGGAAGTATTCACCTGCATAAAAGATGTAGTTGTTCTTGAGTACTAACTCCAATAACCCTGTGATTACTCTTACGTCATTGTGACAAATGCCAGGACATTCCCACAATGCCTCCTCTAACCATTCCAAGCCTATATCGGTGGGAATAGCTGAAAACAAATCAACCACATCTATTGTTAAAAACACGAGGTTTGGCCTGCACAGGTCATGAGTAATACTGCATAGAAATTCCCAAGAGTCTTTGAGTAGATATGATTCTCTTCCCCAAACCTGTTTAAGTTTCCAATCCAAAAACTTGGAAAGCGGGTGTGTTTTGGAACCTTGTGCTAGTGGTGGATCCTCCACACATTTATGAATTTTAGGCACACCAAAAATTGTGGGCAACCTTGTTATTTTTGATTGGATAATTGGGTTGGTTTCTGTTTCTCTGTCTTTAATAGCCAGTGTTTTAAACCAGTTGTACTTATTTGCTCAAGCTGTTCAAAGCTGCAGTGAGAGGCCTTCTGCCATTTGCTCTGTTGTGATATTGGAAAAAGATAAGTGCTTATTTTTAACTGTTTTCTGCACTTCTGTTTTACTGTATAATCTGTGCAGCTGTTATAGTGGTCTTAAGTCTTGGTGGCTTTGAGTTGCCCACCTCTAGTTTAAAGTTGATACTGGACACTCCCCCAGTCACGATATATCAGCTCATTCTACTGTTTATAGTGAGAACTTAGTAAAGGTCCACCCCTTTAGCTTCTGAAGCTTCTGAACCTTGAACCATCTCATTATATTCTGTCACTTTACTTTCTACTAAAAAAAAAAAAAAAACTGTACCTCTTTCTACTTCATTTTGCTGCTTGTGCTTAGGAATTCAACTGCATTTAGTTTGTCATATTTATTACTGCTTGTTGGTAGCCTCACTAAATTGATGACAGTATTCTACTGAATTGCTGCTTTATTAGTGCTGTCTGTTACTGTTGTGATTTGTGAGCTACTGCTTCAAAGCAATCTACTTATTAACTATATTTCATTGCTATCTACTGCAATTCATTACTGTTTAACTGCATTTTACTGCATTTTGTTGCTGTTTAACTGTATTTTTCATACTGCGAGTTCTGTTCCCTTGACTATAAGTGATCTGTGCTTCATTGTGAGTTTTTCCTTACTGAGTTCTTAACCTTAAAATTGAGTAGCATACTCTAGATACAGGTCTGGGGCATCCAGAGTTCAGCTGCATGGTTTTAAACCCTTTTTCAGGTATTCCAGCCACAAGTTTTCCCTTAGTAGCACTTGTGTTATCATCTAGTAGTACTACTCGTAGACCTTCCTCCCTTTACCCTCTTAGCTCTTTCAGTTTCTGACAAATATGGATGGACAATTTCATACACTTTCTCCTGCCAGTCTGGTTGATATAGGCATCCTGAGACAGTGTAGCAACTGCCTCATGTACACAGACAACCCTCTGCTACTACCACCTAGGAACACAATTTGTGAGAGATGCAAATACATCAAGCACCTAGTGTCATTGCTCACTCCCCCACAAACCAGTATATCTAGCACTGTGAAGGTTGGCAACATGAACACCACACCTCAAATACTACCCACAGCTACAAAAGACACTGCCACATATGTGGAGGCCCTCAACAAAAGCATACGCAAACAAAAGAGACCACCGAGGCATAAACACATGCAAACTCCACTGTCCACCACACCACACACAACACATATTCCGCACACCTGTATCTCACAGCCACTAAGGCCTAAACATAAACCCAACATATTAGTCATAGGAGACTCCATTGTGAGACACACAGATGTGCCCCTCACAAGGCTGGATAGGGAGAAAGTCACGGTTAGTTGTTTGTCAGGTGCCAGAATCCGTCATATCACCAATGCACTTAAGTCTCTCAACAGGTAATGTTATGACTCTGTCATAGTCCATATTGGAGTGAATGACTTGAGACATACCTCCCTGGACTATATGAAGAGAGACATGATCGAGCTCGCTGAGTATGTGTCCCAGGCAGGTATGTCCCTAGCCTTAAGCAGCATTCTAACGTCACCCAGAATGATGTCTCAATACAAACAGAAAATGATTGACTTTAACAACTGGCTTAGTTTCTGGTGTCATTTAAAGGGGACACAGTACCTAACAGCCTGGGATGACATGATTGGCAAGCCACGATGCTTTGCCAGAGATGGCCTGCATCTGTCTCCCTTGGGCTTCAGGCTCCTGGTAAAGGCTTCTGCCTCCCCATAGTGCCTTTTTAGGCAATGCCATGAGGTCAAAACTGCCAACATGAAACTTTCATCTAAATGTAAACTAAAGGTCATGTTGCTAAATGCTAGGAGTCTAAACATGAAACTGCACTCATTGCAAGCATTCTTAACCCTGGAAGATGCTGACATGTGTGCAGTCACAGAAATCTGGTTCAAAGCTGCAGAGAGCATCCCAGCCATGCCAGGTTACTCATCCTATCATTCATTCAGACCCCAAGCCATGGGCAGCAAAACAAAAGGAGATGGAGTTGCAATATATATAAAAGACATACATACCTCTAGGCTGGTCAAACAGTATGATGCACAGGAAATACTCCAGGTGCAGTTAACAATGTGACAAGACCCCTATTCAAATAATAGCTAGCTACAGGCCTCCAACTCTAACTCAAGATGTCCACTCAACCTATCTGGACCTCTTCGAATCTATCAAGATTCAACCCTTTACCCTGATCCTGGGCGACCTTAACTATCCAACCATAGAGTGAAAGAAATGCTCATGCCAAAACACAAATGCCCAGAGATTCCTTGATTTTGTCAATGCAAATACATTGGACCAGTTGGTTGACACCCCTACAAGAGGTGAAAATATCTTGGTCTTGGTATTAACCAACATGAGTAACCACTGAAGCATCTCTACAGTGTCATCATCCCTGGTAAGACACAAAGCAGTCACTATTGAAGTCACCATCTCCTCTGACCCCCCCCCCCCCCCCAGCTAGGGTCAAACAAAAAAAACTTCTCCAAAGCCGATTACAACCTCCTGAGGGAAGGTATAAACAGTTCACAGCCCCCTCCACAGAAACTGGCACATATGTCCAAACTTACACCAAAGTACTATATGAGCATTTATATAGCTGCATGGAATCAGGAATACCAGACAGGATGAAATCCTCTTCCTCAAGGAAGAGTAAACCTGTCTGGTGAACATCTTTAATAAATAAATTCTATAATAAAAGGAAAACATTGCTGTCCAGGACCAAGAAGGAGCAGGTGCCTAATTGGAAGCAATGTCTCCTTAGCCTGAAGAAGCAAATAAAAGCACTAGTGAAATCCTCTAAAGCAAACTTCAAGCCCAAACTGGCTACATCTACTAAAGACATTCATAAGGCTTTCTTCATATATGTCCGCAATTTTAAGGGAAACACCAAGATCTGCTCAGAACTGGTGGTTAAGAACACCACATACACAAACCCTGTAGATAAAGCAAATCTGCTGGCAGGCAGGTTCAGTGAAAACTTCTCTCCTCTGTCTCCCATCAGTAAAAGAAGACATCCCCAGTACCTGTCACCCTCCTCTTATCTCTAGGGAGCAAGTTATCACTGCCCTCTCAAAGGCAAAAAATACAACCTCCTTGGGACCTGATAACATCCCAGGCTGCATCCTATATGAACTCAAATAGGAAATTGCAGCACCATTAGGACCCGTATTCAACCAAAGCCTGAGTGTCGGCTTTGTCCCAGCCAAATGGAGGACAGCCACTGTCATCCCTTTACACAAAGGTGGAGCATCCACTGATCCAGGAAATTATAGACCCATCAGCATAACTAGTCTGATCTGCAAGGCCATGGACCTCATTAACAAGGACATTGGCAACCTCCAGACACTTGATCCCACACATTTTGATTTTGTCAAGGGGAGGTCATGCCTGGTAAATTTGGTCGACTTCTTTGACACAGTCACCAAGGCCATACATGAGTGGAAGACAGTGCTCACAACCTACCTTTAACCTGGCCAAAGCCTTTGATACTATTCCCCACTCAGGCATAATAGATAAACTCTCTCAACTAGGCATTGAGCCATATGTTACAAGATGGGTAGCAAACTGGCTCACTGATAGAACCCATCTAGTCAAAACAGGGGAAGCTACCTCAAGAAGTAGACCCGTAAAAAGTGGTGTACCCCAGGGATCGGTCTTAGGGCCTCTCCTGTTTGGGATATACTTCTCAGAGGTGCAGGCCAAATGTAGTGGGCTATGGCTGACCAAGTTTGCAGATGACTTCAAGCTGAGTGCTGTCATCAATTCCCCTAGTGATGTGAACATCTTCCAAAAGAGTCTCACCCAAACAAATGACTGATGCCAGAAACATGGCTTCAAACCCAGTGCCAAAAAATGCATCATCATCCCTTTTGGGGAGAATGATGTCCCCACAAATTATCACATTGATAATAAGGCACCAAGCACGCAATCAGTTGTGAGGGACTTGGGAACCCAGGTTGATAGCAAACTGACTTTTGACCACTATATTGCCTCCGTTGTATGGACAATTTTCTACATGGCCCACCTCATTAGTAAGAGTATCTCATCCAGGGACAAGGTGGTCATAGCATCCATGTATTCAATAATCAGTCTTATAAGGGAAGAATACATGAATGCTATACATACATACATAGCATCCATGTATTCTTCCCTTATAAGACTGATTATTGAATACAATGCCCCTTTCGGCATGTACCTCACAAAGCACATGTAGCAACTGGAGAGACCACAGAGATACCTCACCCAGAGAATCCAGGGCCTCAAACATCTACCGTATGCAGATAGGCTAAAAGCCCTGTCCCTCTACTCAGTCTCCTACAGACTCCTCAGTGGTAACCTCTGTCTGGCATACATAGCAATCTCAGACCCCACCCTGATGGGACTGCTGCATATCTGCAAGTCAAGATCCACTCGAGTAACCTGCAGGCGAGACCTCAACCTGGTCTCTGACATCAATAGGACTTGTTGGCAGGACATATTTGTGTCCCAGAGACTCCCTCTTTTGTGGAATAGACTTCCTCTCCACATAAAGCAGAGTACCTCATTGAAACTTTTTAAGTGCAACCTGGATAACTGGATGCAGAACAGAAAATACACCCCTGGGATTCCACCTATGTCCCTGTTGGACAGTGGCATAGGGTGCTGACTTGTTGGAACATGGGCTAAATTCTTGGCTAGGCTTGTAAGGTCCTCAGGGCCAATAGCCTAGTAACTTCCTATGATCCTATGATAATATAAGAAATAAAGTGGAACATTCATTCGGTAGCTCTGCTTTTATCATCTTCTGTGAACTCCCTTCCATATTTGCTCACTCTGGCCAAGTTTGCCCTTTTTAAGTTTCACATCTAAGTTTATTTTGTTTTCTTGGTTAACTATTGGTATAACTTGGTTTTCTTGGTTAACTATTATATGACGGTTGATTTATAGTATAGCATTTTATAGTAGACACATACCTCTCAACCAAAGAGCAAGAACTCTAGACAAAATAAATAGTGGTATAGAGTTACAAAGGACCAAAATCAGGAACATATTGTACAGTACATGCAAATGGTCTATCGTGATCAGTGTACTACCCTGGTAAACAAATTAAATGCAAATAAACATTGCTCTTGTAAGCTTAGAAAGTTGTTAGAATAAACCTTTTTTACTGGCATTTACTTTCTGAAGAATATGAAGTCTACAGTTCAAATGTCTGCCATTATTTACTGACAGTCCTCAATGATTTGCTATAAAAAAACACCAATTTTATGAGGAACAGAACAAAAGGATGAAGCATAAATCTTGACATTCTGCAAAGTTCTGGGCTGTAGAGAGTTATAAGTAGACATGTTATTACACAGCTGAGCATTTTTCAGAAAGCATGGACAGGATACTTCGTTGAATATGTGCTCTTTTCATTTATTCTTCAATTGGCAATGGTTGCTGGCTTCTGACCTGTGATGACAGTTCATTTCACATTGATGGCCTTAACCTCATTATTGTTTTTTCCCTTTTCTGTTGTTTTGAAATGGGGCCTGACTGGGATGATTATACCATTGTGATTATCTCTAAAGAAGTGATTTTGATCTGTAATGGGAAGTTTTGTTTTAAGAGGAGGACATTAGCCCTGCTTGATTACACTGCAAAGCAGAGTACTTAGTTGTGCAGTTGTTTTTTTCACCGGAAGACAATTAGTTGAAGCGTTTCAAGAAGCCACAGTGGTGTCTTTGGGCCTTTGACAACTAAAGTATGAACTTCTTTTCATTCTTTGTTCTTACCTCCATATATTCTGAAATATGCAGTGGCATGATCAATGTTGGCTAATGGTGCCTTCACCTGGACATTTTTGACCACTTCCACCTTGGATAGAGGCTAACCTCAATATTTTCCCTTATGGCATGGTCTTGAACTGCCTGGCTGACCTCACAATGGTTCAAGACCTCAGGTAACTCTTGCTCTTCCTCTTACCTGAAGCTCAAACTGTACCAGTCTGTTTCTGTAGGATACCTCATGACTACAACAATCTTCCTGCTACCCTGCTTCTATATTCTCTCCTCTGGTCTTTCATTCTTCTCCTTTAATGTGAGTAGGGCACACATAATGCATTATTCTATAAGTTCTACACCTTCCTCTGTCATAAACACCAGGGTGCTTGTCTTACATTTTGACTCCATCTCCTCCATCACTATTCATTAGATAGTGTTCCTCCTCTTCCCTGACTTCAGATCACTAATTTTTTAGCCCTCCTATCTCTCTTACTCCTAAAGGATGTAATCTCCATCCAATGCCCCACGTGCCACTATTCCATTTCTGTGGTACCACTAATGCCTACACTTCCTTCCTACATCACTAATTGCAGCTCCCTTATCTTTGCACAAATACTCCTTGCATTATATAGTTCTATTACCCAACCATATACCAAATCGCTCATGTTTGTTCCTCTGCTATGTTTTGTGCCCTTGTTTCCTTCCTCTTTTTATGGTCTGCTGATTACATCTCCCTTCATTTGCTTCTTTGCATTCCACTCCTTCTTCCATCTTAGTTTAAAGTTAACATTCAGGTGTACTTTTTCAAAACAGTTATAAGTACTCCTAGGCAAAGATGCAACCTGTAATAAAATATGCCAAGGAATGGCTACAGACAATATTCCAAGAAGCTTTATTAATCTCTCTAGCACCTTGGTCAAATTGCCTTCACTAGTACTTCAGTGAAGACAATTTGGCTGAGGCACTAGAGAGATTAATAAAGCTTGGAATATTGTCTGTAGCTGTTCCTTATGGTATTTTATTATTGGACTTGCTCCTTGGTGGTTGCAATTAAAATGCAACCTGTTCCTGGCATACAAATGGTGCCAGATCTTACTCTATTACGCTACATCTTCCAAGTCCTTCTCCTTTGCCTACTGCTACAGCTAGTTATTGTGTTCCCTAATCCTCTCTGTCTTCAACATGCAGGCACAGGTAAAACTTCTAGAAATGCTAGTGCTATTTTCTCTCTTGGCATCTCTCTGACACTTCTCTGGGCCTGCCTCCTACTTACACGCCTGCTGTTATCCCACCAGAGAATTTCATACATTGATGCACTGATTGCTTTATGTTCTTCGTATGCATAACAGTTTTATATTTGCTAACCAGGTTTAATGACTCTTTTTAGCTATGACCTGAGTGAATCGGAAGTAGGATACAATATGTATACAGCACTGGTCATATGTCATAATGTTTGAAAGCATACAATTTAAGAGTTAAACTGATAGTCAAGATTTAGAAAAGAAGATATTCAGAAATCTTAAAAAAAAACACAAATCTATAAGCAAGATAAAATCTGCAAGACATATCATAAAATGTATGAGATGTATTATAAAGTCCTACACTTGCTTGAGTGTAAAGTAGATACGGTTTAAAGTCATCTAGTTCATTTCTGTGTTGTTGAAATCCCTGATCAATATTCCTGTTGGAAAACATTATCAGTACAATTATTATTTTATTTATGTATTTATTTATTAATTAACATTTGTTGACCGGGAAAGTTCACTGGGTCAGAATAACCCATTTTCAGTGGAGGCGCGTGGAGAAAAATTCCAGTAACAAATTAAAAATTACTACAGCAAACAACTAAACAAAAATTATTATACAACAGGATAAAATTTACAGTAATAAGAAACCATACAAATATAAATAGCATTTCTTAGTGATAAAAATATGCAGAGTGCAATGTCATTATGCAGTAAAAATAAATGACAGTAGAACTTGCACACTATATAAATGGATAGCTTGTTAAGGACATTCAATATAAACAATCATAACACACAGTATATTCTGTACAATATGAAGGAGATTATACTTTTGCCATGTGGAAATTTCTTAAGGATTAAATATTCATTAGTATGCTTTGCTTAAGAGAAAGTCATAGAAGTACAGTTGGTTTACTAGTATTTCAGTTGATCTAAAAAAGGGGTATTCTAGTCAGTAAACTCATTGGTGTTGGTGTATGGTG
This sequence comes from Protopterus annectens, assembly GCF_019279795.1. NCBI lineage: Eukaryota > Metazoa > Chordata > Ceratodontiformes > Protopteridae > Protopterus > Protopterus annectens. The sequence goes on from NC_056746.1 coordinate 1,038,801,758, forward strand.
GTATGAAGTTCTGATCACAAGGACGGATGTGATTATTAAGAAAGTGAGTTTTTAGGGTGACTTTGAAGGTTTTCATAGACTCTGTTTGTGTTATGGGGGGGTAGGGCATTCCATAGCTTTGCTATGGAGTAAGAGTATACGCTTTGTCCAGCTCTCTTACTGGGTTTATATACGGTAAGAAGCTGCTTATTAGTAGAACAAATATTTCAGATTGGGATGTAGGATTGTACAATAAAATGTAGTGATGGGTAGTTATTTGGATTGTATATTAATTTATGAGCAACAGTTAGTTGAGTGTATTGGAGGCAATGTGGGAATTCCAACCATTTTAATTCTTTAATGGTGTAATAGTGGTGAGTGTGATTTTGCAGTCCAGAAGCAAATTTGGCAATTTCATAATAGCATGATTGTAGTTTATTGCTTAAGTATGCGTGAAGGTTGGTAAAGATGGGGGAACCACAGAGGAGTGAGAAAAATAGGACGGAATGTGCCAATTTCATTTTTGTGGGCTTATCCATATACAGTTTATGTCTATATAGTTTACCTAGTTTTGAGTGTGTTTTTTTGATTGTGTTATGAATGTGTTGTTCAAATGATAGTTTATCTCCAAATGTCAGGGACTGTGGATTCAGAGATGGATCTATTAATTAGAATACTGATGGGATAGGCTAATGCATTTGCATCAAGTTTCAGGTATTCAGAGTGGAGGTTATCGGCAGATAGGGAGCATGGTCTAAGTTTAGATAGCAGTTTGAATATTAGAGAGGTAGGTACCAGTTTTAAGGAGAACTTTGAAATTTCTTGGGTATTGTTAGTGTTTTCTTTGTGAAGTGAGGGATGAGATGGAATTCTCACCAATAAAGCTTGAATTACTTATAAAATTGTTAGGGGGATTGCTTGTTATTGGTGAGGGTCTGTTGACAAGCTTGGGAATGGTGTCTATAAAGTGTTTATTAAAAATGTAGGCTATTTGTTCTGGGTCTTTGTCAAGATATGCTGATGGGTTTTGTGTAGTTCCAGGATTAAGGAGTGAGTTGACTGGTTTCCAAAATTTTTTGGGGTTGTTTTTCTGAATAGACAGTTGTGAAAAATAATTTCATTTGACATTTTTTACTAATGCCTTAGCTTTATTATGCAGTTGTTTGAAATAGATTTCATTTGCTTGGTTTTTTTTATGCCATTGTTTTCAAGCCCAGTCTCTGGAGAGAACAAATTGTTTTGTAGGTTTTGTGAGCCAAGGAGCATGATTGAGGTTTATTCTTCTGAACCTGATAGGGGCTAAAGATTTTAGTGTATGAAGAATATCTTCTTAAAATAGAATACAGCTTCTTCTAGTGGTAATGTTTTTAGTGGGGTCCAATTCTGAGCTTTTAGGGAGTTGTTGAAAGTTATTTGGTTGAAGTTAGTAAGATTTCTAGCTGATTTATATGTGTGGGGTTTGGGTATTTGAACATGGGTTCTAAGTGTCTAGACTGGTACATGGTCACTTAGGACATCATGGAGAGTATTTGTGTGGGTCTGATGCAAGAATCTAGTCTAGGGTGGCCTCTTGTTGTTTATATGGGATTTGTGTGGGGCCAGAAACAAGTCGTATATCTCCGTGGAGATTAATACATTTATCTGGGGATTTTAAGACTAAATTTTGCCAATTAATGTTAGTATAGCCTAAAATGATAGTTTCACAGGATATATTATGAGTGCTCCAAGATAGAAAGATTTTAAGCATAGGGATGTTTTGGCCTGGTAGAATATATAGTACTGCTATACACAGGTGTTTACTATTGTTAATGTGTAGTGATGCTAGTAAGATTTCAATGTTATCAAAGGTTGGGATGGTTTGGGGGAAAGTTGAAATGATTAGAGAGTTGCGATAGATTAAAGCTACACCTCCCCCTTCCTTTAAAAGTCTGTCTTTACATAGGATACTATAACCAATTGGAACTATTTCAGTATTGGATATGTGTGGCTTTAGCCAAGTTTCTGTAACAGCTATAATGTCAGGATTATGTTGTGAGAGCCATGTGTGGAATTCAGTAATTTTGTTGCAAATACTCCAAATGTTAATTGTCATTATAGATAAGTTTTGACTGTTAGGAGGTGGTATTGAGTGGGGGGAAGGGGTATTAATGATATCACGAGTGTGAGATGTCACCACTATGAAATAGTGTTAGGAGATGACTTGCAAGATAGGTGAAGAAGTTAATTTTAGAAGAGGACCTACTAATATGTAAGGAAACATTTTTTGGTGTATTGCTAATGGGGAGAACTCTGAATTTTGGGCTGAGTAAATTGCTAATATTAAATAAGGATGATGAGATGTTAGAAATGCCTTTTAAATTGGGTTGTGGTTTAGTAGTGGTTGCTCTTGAAAATGGATAGAATTGCATGGTGTGGAGAAAGGTTGCATGGATTAGTATAGAAAGAAGAATACTTAAGGAGTGAGTGAAGATAAGTAGATAGGCAATGTTGGTCATTTTGTATATTAACTGATAAGGGGTGCAGGCAAAAATGTATGTAGTGTGAAGGGAAAAGGGTGGGCCTGTGTGAGGTTAGGGAGCAGTTCTAGGGTAATTGGATGAGGTGGGTTGGGTTTTGCATTTGGGTAGAGTATAACTTAAAGGAAAGTGGGGTGGGTGGCAATGGATGCAGGATAGGGGAGAGGAGTGAGCCCGAGCACAGCAAGAGCAAACAGAGCGGGCTTACACCCTGTTTGAGGATTAGAAGGTTTCTCTTAAGAAAAACAATCAGCAAGAGTACACCCCAGGTAGAATGTTGTATGCTGCTTACTAGTCTACAATGGTGGCTTTTATTCTTTTTTTACATTTATATTTCCCTTTACTCTTTGTTGCACATTATGAAGCTAAAGATAAAAGTAGCTTGAGACTTTGCACTTTCATTTGTGTTCAATTAGTGAATAATAAGTATTGACTGATGGTTATGATTCTATTGAGAGCGGCTCAATACCTTAACATAACAAAACAGATAAGCAAAATGTATCACCAGTGAAACGGATGAAAAGGGTGGGGGGCTAAGAGGAAGAAGGTTTGCAGCTGTTCGTAACAGATTTTAACAAGGAAAAACACTAGTCACAAAAGCAGACACCTACACTGCCTGTAAGTAGCAACAGCAGAGTTCCCAAAGTTAAAGCTGGGATTGCAGTCTTTATTTTTTGATGATGATTGGTTAGAGTTTCCTTTGTTTTTAGCTGGAGTGAAAGGAGTCCTTGCTCACACAAGTGTGTGTGTGTGTGGGGGAGGTGACCAGATGCTCAGTGGCACCAAAAGTTGCAAAGAAGACAAAAGGTGGAATACAAGACTAAAAGCAACAAAATAAGGACATCAAAATAAGCATAGACATAATAAATATTGTACAGAAAGCAGACCGAGTTAACATAGCCCATTAAAAGTAATCAAAAATATTGTACAGAAAGCAGACCGAGTTAACATAGCCCATTAAAAGTCATCAAAAATATTGTACAGAAAGCAGACCGAGTTAACTTAGCCCATTAAAAGTCACCAAAAACACTGTGACTCTAGGACCAAATTTATTTAGCAGCAGTCAGTGTAACTAGTTAGACTATCCTATTACCAGACAATATTGAAACAATGTAGCAGCTTCACCAGTTTACCATAAATATCATTCAGCACTTTACAATGTATTTTTAACTTACATAAACAGAGTTTAGCTTCCTCAGCACTATCATTTTGAGGAGCCCTGAAAAAGATTTTGTGATAATGGGAGCCAGCAAAACCTAAGCTTCTAATATCCAAATATAAACTATACCAGTAAAAAATGATTTGCTGGCAGAGATTCATCGTATGTTGGATTTTTTCTGTGGGGGAGTTTAGCATCTGTCTAGCTATATATATGTATACACTCACACACACATAAAGAGATATGGGAGCGAGGAGGGGGCTTGCACATATGTAAAAATATTTTTGTAGGTTTCATTAACTTGAGACTTTGACAAGTTTGTTTCATGTGATTGAATGTTAACTGAGTTTCTCCTCAATGAAAAGTAGGGAAGCTCACAAAGTGAACTAAGAGATGATATGCAAAGTAAAATTACATAAGCCTAAAAATTCACAGATCCAATTAGAGTCCGCATTAATTAGGTGAAAAATGAAAAGTTATCCATAAAGGAACCAATGTGAAATGATTAGTGACAAAAGTAGAATGAGCAGACAGCAATTTAAGGTATATGCACAAAGGAATATATCAAATTAGAAATAGTGTTTTAATTTTTGGGAAGAAAAGTTCAGGAATAATGAGTTCGTTTTTACATGTAACTTAAAACTTCCAAGGATTGTATAAGAACCTGGGAAGAAGGGGCTGTAGATGAGGAGTAAAGAAGGAAAAAAAAAGTGGAATTAGAAAATGTGGGAGAACTTAGAAACATTTTATAGTTTTGTTAACTGATTAAGGAGTGCCTTTCTGAAGAAAAAATAGTGTAGGATTATTTATAATGTCTTGAAGAAAATAATTCCAAACTGTAGGTACAAGTTAGAAACCCATTCTTTCAGTGGTAGCAAGAACAAAGGGGATGGGGTAGGTGATGATGGAGTAGTAATTTGAGAGTTTTAGATTCTTGGTCTGCCACAGTGCTTGGAGGCTGTAGAACTCTCTATCAATATGCATCTGATATGTATAGAGTTTAGAAACTTTTAAAAAGCTATCAGATACCTGGTTCAAGCTTTATGTTTTTTGTTTCTTGGTCACTGAATAAGCAATTCCTTAAATGGCCTAATTAGGCCCCGAGTTTAGAATACATATCAGAAAACAATGATATTGTTGAGAGCATAAAAGATAATATGCAATAACAAGACAAAAGTCAAAGGTTACGAACTGAGGGAGGCAAAGAGATGGGTAACAGTCCACAACCGGCCAAAGTAAAAAAAAGAAAGAAATTTAATGTAAAACAGCACTAAAAACCACTCTGGTGCCTTGGCTGACAGCCTTCCAGGAGTAATATAACGTTGGCAAATGTTACACACCTTATATATAATACATTCATTAACAATTATTCAATTAATTAATTATACAACTGTTTCCAATTAATTTCTAAATTCAGACCCACAAGTAACATTGTATCACACTTTAAAATATAGATGGAGTCTTTATAAAGCAATTTATCCTTAATGTTACACATTTCCCCAGCTTGTATAGAAATTTGTTCCAAAACACAACCATGCAACAGGGAATAATCACCATTATGTCTGCCTTTAAAATGCATGGTAATGTTCCTCTCAACTTTATTCTTTTTTATGTCCTTAATGTGTTCTTGCAATCTGGCTTTAAACTGTCTTTTACTTTCCCCTATGTAGTATAAATCACAGGGGCACCTTAGGGCATATATAATGCCTTCACTGTCACAAGAAAAGTTGCCAGTAGGTAGAAAACAATCACCATTTAGTCTAACAAAACTAGTAGCAATATAAGGACATGCACTACAACCCCCACAGGAGTATGTACCCACCAAAGAGTGACTCACATATACCCTATCACTAGGGGAAATAAAAAAGTTAGAAGTTAAAAACTCTTTTAAATTCTTGCCCTTTTTGTAGGAGAAAGAAGAATAGTGAGAAATTAAATTCTTAAGTTCACCATCCTGCATCAAAAACTTCCAGTTGTTTAATATATCCCACATATCCTTACTTAAGTGATATACTGAAACAAAGTATATTTGTTCATTCGTCTTAGTTAAACTTCCATTACTATTTGTTTCCTCATTACCTGTTCTGTTACAGAATGAGTCTATGCCTAATCTATGTGAAACTACCTTGTATAGCGACCTTTTAACTATATTATAATTATACCCTCTATTAATAAACATCTCAGGAATGTGTTAGTTGATAGGGTATATGTGAGTCCCTCTTTGGTGGGTACATATCCCTGTGGGTGTTGTTGTGTATTGTCCCTATATTCCATTCTCCTATCCTTGGCTGAATTTCTAGCTCAGAGTCTGCCTGTAATGCCACATCATCTGCATACAGCAACTTTGTTGATCTGTCCCTCCAACCTGTTTGCTAATGTAGTCCATCACCAGTATGAACACCAGTGGGCTAAGAGCTGAACCCTGGTGTACACCCACTCCCACTGGGAACCCCTCTGTGAGGCCGAACACTGTTCACACTTGAGTCATTGGATCCTTGTACATAGCCTGCACTAATTCTACCAATGTTTCTGGGACTTCAAAACACCACAGGACTGCCCAGATCAGTTTTCTTGGGACCTTGTCATATGCTTTCTCCAAGTCTAGGAATGCCCAGTTGGACTCTCTCCTCATCTCTAGCTTCTTCTCAAGTATCTGTCTCACTGCAAACATTGGGTCAATTGTGCTGCATCCTGATTTGAATCCGATTTGCTCATCTTCCATCTTACATTCTACTACTCTGCTTATGCATTTATCAATCACCCTCTCCAGAACTTTCATGCAATGTGGTAGGAGTTTGATGCCTCTGTGCTGCCCACAGTTGTGGATGTCCCCTTTGTTCTTGTACACTGGCATGAGTATGCGTATTCTCCAGTCATCTGGGATATGCCCTTCTCTCCACACTGCTATTAGTACCCTCAGGAGCCATTTCTTCCCTATCTCACCCAACATCTTTATCATATCTGCTGTGACCTCATCTGAGCCTGCTGCTTTCCCTGACTTCATCTTCCTTAGTGCTGTTCTTACTTCTTCTAGGGTGGGCTCCTCTTCTTCTCTCATCATAGGCTGTTTCTGGGGCAGTACAGCTTCAGTAGGGTTTTCTTCATTCAGAAGCTGCTGGAAATACTCCTTCCATCTGCCTTTGATGGATGTCCTGTGGACTGGTGAGCAAGTTGTTGCTGGCATCCCTTATGAAGGGTGTCTGACTATCTTCTTTATCTTTCAGTCTTTGCTTACACATCTAATTATGATAAAAATAATGGTTACAATGAATTGTTTTTCAACTTGGTTTAACAGAAACAGTACCCATACTAAAATATGAGAAAAATAGTGGGTGGACAAATATCTTATATCAGAAGCAATTTTAAATAAAACATTAATTCACTTAAATGGTTAATATAACAACAGGTTCTATATCAACATGCATTTACTGAAGACTAGTATGTATATTAGCTCTAATGTCTGGCATCATTGATGGGCAGTAATGGTCAGTGTTTTACCAGAAAAATCAACATTTTATGTGGGACAGTACAAAAATATGATAAGGGATGGTCTGCAAAATCAGGGACATCTGAGAGATACAGTATTGACTTGTTTCACAAAATTCACAGCCATTATAATGATCAAACAGCAGTTAGTTATTTTCTTGTGTAGGCAACCCTTCTTCCCAGCAATTATAACTGCTTTGTTAATAGAGCAACAGGTCTTGCATAAACATGCATTTTCTGAACAAAACGAAGTATGATACTAATGTGTGTTAATACTGCCTGACTTTAATCCTCAGTGATTTACCAAAAATCAAAAATAAATTACAAGGGTCAGAGAGATAGTTGAGAGGTATTATACAAACTTGTTCCACAAACGTCAGGTTAGTCCCACAACTCTACAAAGCCAGAATAAGGATCTTATGACAGCAATCGGATGTTTTCTTATACAGACAGCCCCTGTACCCTTGCTTGCCTGCCTCCTTCTCTCTCATTCTTCCATTTGCTTAAACCAATTTTGTTCAGTCCTCATATTCTTATCCTCATTAAAGCTTGCTTCAAGTGCTAATGTAGAACAAGTACATCAGTACCAATACCTACATTTATAAGTAATGTGTTCTATAGTTTTCATACTGAAATTGATTACCAATGACTGCCTGTTTTCTTTTCCAAACATAGACATTTTTCAAGCCTCCATAACCTAAAGAAATCAATATGTAGACTTTGCAGTTCTTGGACAGCACTGTGGCTCAGTGGCTATAACAGCACCATCACAGTACCAGAATTCAGTGCTGCTCCTGGGTCAATGTGCTTATGGAGTCTGCATGTTTTCCCTGTGCCTGTCTGGGTTTTCTCTGTGTACTCCAGTTTCACTGAAAAACAACAAAGCATGCCAACAAGGGACAGCTTACTCAACCAAATAAGCAGAGTTACTGAACTTTTAAAACCATTTAATAACACAAGAAAGCAGTAAACAGACATGAATACAAAAAAATAAGCATACTGATGAGCGCTTTCATCCGGTTACTGTTCCAAGACATTTTCAGATAGTCTCCACAGTAAACCTTTCAGTTAATATATTCAGTACTAATAATCATGTGATTCAATTAAAAATACCACCTTTAAAAGATACTTAAACATACGATATAAAAAAACCCTCTTTCACTTTAAAAGGGAAAATTTATTCAATAAAGGGGAAATTTAACTGTTGCACTAATGGAATTGTTTATGCTGCATTGTGCCAAGCCTGCTGTTGTGTTTACATCAGCAAGACTGAATGGATGTTAAATGATTGGATGTATGAACATTTATATGAGATCTGTTCAAAAAAAAAAACTACCAGTGACTTGGCCAAACATGTAATGGATTTTAATGATCATTCTTTTAGGTTCATAGTAGTGGAACAAGTATCTAAAAACCCTTGAGTCAACAAAGCTTTATTGGCAATTGGGTTGAACGCAGATCATTGGCCAGGACTTAATGAGACTACCTCTATTTCAAGTATTTTAAAACTTAAATCTTTATGTAGATAGTGTTATAATTTTGTTTTTTTGGGGGGGGCAGTGTATTATATAGGTTATTATCATGCATTTTTTCCCAATTATTAGTACTGAGTATATTAACTGAAAGGTTTACTGTGGAGACTATCTAAAGAAGTCTTGGAACAATAACAGGATGAAAGTGCTAATCTGTCCCCAGGATTCATTAAACTCCATTTCAGAATAGCGTTATTCTGACATGGAGAGGACCATACCCATGCAAGAGCAGCTGTAGCAGTAGCACGCCTTGCATATTCATGAAGGTGTGCTACTGTTATGGCTATGCGGACACTGAGTGCAGGGGGCATGTCTAAGCAGTACACACACATCTAACATTCCCCCCTGCACTCAGAATTTTTAAAAGTATTTCACTGTCTGTGGGACACTGAAGTGAGATAAAAAGAGTATTACAGTGTCAGTGGACTCTGAAATAGCTAGGGGAGAAAGAAATAATGCACGGGGTGTGTGATAGGTTCTGTCATATACCCCCTGCATTGTAAAAGTGCCATACAGCCATAGCCATCAACTGTACAGGTTTCTGCAGAATGCCCAGATGCCTGCCTCACATACTTCTCAACCTCCTAGAGCAGGAAAGTTGTACAAAGCCATAAATAATGGGGGATCAAAGGCACAAAAATCGGGACACTTTTAAAATATTGCACTGACAAACTCAGAAATAAAAGGTTTGCAGTAGCATGGACGTCCTGCAGGGTATTGACCTCTTAGAGTAAGAAAGCTGTACAAAGCCATAAATAATGGAGGGACAAAGGCACAAAAATAGGGACACTTTTTAAATATTGCACTGACAAACCTGGAAAGTTGATAGAATAAAAGGCTTGCAGTAGCACAGATTTCATGAAGGGTATGAAGTCTGAAATCCATATGTCTGTCAGTATGTCTTGACTTACACCCCCAAGTGATTTGCCAATGATTTGCTAGAAAACCACAGTCACACTTCCTAACTTTGTAAGACCAATAATTAAAATTTGTTCCTATGATGTCCCTTTACAATTCCTCTTACTGTGACTGACAAGGAGTACAGATACATGTAAATAAAGTGGGTTTATAAATGTTTTTTTTCCATTCTAAGGTATGTTTAAGCATAGCTGAGTGTGTGTGTGTGTGTTATGGCCCTCTGCTCAGCATTGCTGAAACATTCCATAGGATATAAATTAATATATACAGCTGAAATCATCATGCCAAGATAGTGTAGTGGTTGGAATGCCAGCTTTGGATGCAGGTATTCATGGTTCGAGTACCAAGGAAGCACTTTATTTTTACATGTGAAAGCAGTGTTAAATTTATTATTTTTATTTTAAAATATGTAGTAATTAATATTTGTCAACCAGGGTAGTGTAACTTGTCTAAAATGCAAGTGTGAGTGCATATAACACATGAAATGACCCATGTATACACAAGTGTCCCATACAGTATAGTCACACCTCATGGTAATGTAATGAAAGCACATAGAGGGATGTCATGTAATGTAAATCATATGTACTTACTAATACTAATATGTCAGTAATGATTAATGAAGTCATTATCCTAATATTTTATTAAAATGAAAATTGGGCAATGGTTAGCCGTGCTCAGATATGCTTAGTCAGTGTAAGCATTGCTTAAATGTGAATGTTAAGCAGCAGTCAGCTCAGCTAAATGGATTTGCGCACTACCCCTTTAAGCACTGTTCAACCCAGTTTAGCAGGTTTGTGCACTGTTTAGCTGAGCTTAGCATTTTAAAAATGGTCCAATGACAGTAAAGGGTAGGAATATGGCCTTATTTAAACCATGTAGGTGGGAATACAGCCATAACCTATTTAGTTTGCAGGAACATGTCTGGCATTGGAGAGGGAGCGTGCTTTTGGGTGCAGCACTGGGGCACCCTGGAGTCCAGGGTCATGGCTGGACTCCTCGTAGAACACCATGATGGCAGACTGCTGCAGGGCCAGTACCAGGTCTCTTAGTACAAAGTGGAAGCCTGGGATCATCTGGCACGTGACCTCACCAGTGCCACTGGAATCCCCTGAACTGGTGAGCAGGTACAGCATCATTATGCTGACCTAACGCATAGGAAGGGGGGGGGTGTTGGCCCAATGGATCCAAGATGCTCGGGACCAGCATGCTCCAGCAGTTTGTAAGTATCCCAGATAGAGCTGTACCAAATTCTAGCCTGCGTATGTGATAGACAGGTATGCATAATGTTTGTTTCTCACTACTACAGCTGCAGAAGAGAGGGCTACAAACATCAAGGCCCATGCCGACAGACTGACAAGGATGCGCCGACAGGTTGGTGAGTACAGATCTATCTTGCAGTATATAGTGCCATAAAGTAGATGGAGTACATTATTTACTGACAGTAGGTAGATTGTGTACTGTGTCTAATGAATAAAACATGTTTGTCACACTAATACTTATCCACAGGATGTCCATTAATAAAAGTGTAATTTCACTGTAATAAAAATATACAACAAACTGTTGTGTTTACTCTGGTATGTTGTTGTAGAAATAGAATGTGCACAGGTTCTTTACAGCAAATACAGCATAAAATAACAGAGGCTGTTCTGGGAAACAGCTAGTATGCATTGCTCTCCTGTGTTAACCTTTGCTTTCCAGATTGTAGTATTTCAAAAGAGTAATGCACAGTACAACTATCTGCCATGCATGAATTTCAGGATTACAAGGTCAGACTGTCCAACCCAGAGAGTATTAGTCAGAAATCAGTCAAACAAGCAGCAGCAGTTCCTAAGTAGCTCAGTGTTATGGAAAACAGCACTGATGTTTATTTCAGCACACCCAGACACGGTTCGAATCCAGGGAGTGGTACTGAGATGTGTGCATATATACACAATAGAAGCCCTGACTATTTGTAGAAACAGTCAGAAAGTGTTAACAGATGTTTTCCCCACAGGTCTCACAGGTAAAGAAATGTGTGTAGTAGCTGTATTAATAGCATACTTATACACCTGAATATGTGTAGAAACAGTCAGAAAGTGTTAACAGATAGTTCCTCCACAGGTCTTACAGGTAAAGAAATGTGTATAGTAGCTGTATAAAGGGTATACTAATATACCGTGTACAACTGTTCCACTGTCCAACCCCATATACCTGCAAATGTCAGTAGGATAGGTACATACACCATGCCCCCTTCCTGATACATGTCTCCCAAGTGTCACGCTGTCACGGCTAGTGGTCACGGCTGCCAATCACCTTGGACACAGATAGGAATCCAGGTGAACTATGCTAGTAGCAGACTCCCATAAGATCATTGCAGGGTACCCCTTCTTTGTCAAGTATGTAACCCTGACATGTACAAGCCACCTATAGTAAAGTAGCCACAGTGTACCCAGTCTGCCCCATATCATTATAGGTTGACAGTTGAGCAGGTATGTATGTGCCACAGAAGCTATGGGCCATAGGTAGATGTAAAGTGAGGGCAGACCTGTAAAGTATTGAGCAGTACAGTTGTGAAAAATAGAAGCCAATACAGTTGTTAATGGACTTTTTATTCTCTACCCCACCCATCTGCACCAATAATTATTATTCATATGCTATGGGTATGTTGTTTACAAAACCTATTGTTGGGACATGTGTTCAATTATTGTTCATATATTGCATTGGTTGCATATTAACAGACCTTGTTCAAATGCCATTATTGGTGGCCTGTTGCTATTAATGTAACTTGCATGCTATTAAAATGCTTACTGTTGTTCCATTTATGCATGTGCTCTGTTTGCTCTGTTGGTTTTGGTTAATGGGAACACCCATGCATGCTGTTATAACTAATTTTGAAATGTGTTGTTCATGACTAACCAACATATCTGGGAACACCACAACACCATAGCATGTTTGGGAAGGCAGATCTTGGGAGATCTGCCTGTCCCACCCCATCTGGCCATGGCACCAAGCCCCAGAACAACTGGGACCCAATCTGGAACATCCTCCTCCACTGGTCCTGCACCACCTTTGGGTGGAACTGCCTCAGAGGATGGGGCCCGTCCACCTTGGGTGCAGGCACGGAGATGAGCCTGTCACCCACCGACAGTTCCGGGGTATGGTGTGCAGCATCATCCTCTCTGAGTTGGGTGGGCAGCTGCACCAGATAGAGGGCCGCCTGGTGCACCTCAAGGGGCAGGCTGCCCCTCTTGTCCAGCCCCCAGCACAGCCACCTTCAGGGCCATGAAGGTGCAGTGGTGACTGCCCATGGGTGGGGACCTCAGTCCCACTGTATCCATTTGGGGGCTCATGGACCTCGGATTCCTAACCACCCTCCCTGTCCAAGGTGTCTACCCCCTTGATGTGTCATATACTGTCCCTGTCTGTGTTTTGTGTGTCTTGTCTGTCTGCAAATGATATCTATCCTACCAACTTACCTCCCCAAACATACCTTACAGCCATTCCCCAATATCCCACTCTCACCTTAAAAAAGGGCATCTGTCCCACAAAAAAATCATTGCCCCATACATAACTCTACAGTTCAACCCCATGTACAGCGTAATCAATCTACCCACAAATTATTCTCCAAATGTCAAGTGCCAACACCCCTCCCTGTGGGGTGTGAGGCTGTAAATTCCAAATTCTACACATTATTTACAGCTGTTGCTGCAGAATAAATGTAGAGCTATGGTCCTTTCCTACACCCATCCTGCACATCCCTAGCTGGTTTTCCTAAAGTTTTACTCCCTGCTTTCCCCCATTTCATCACTTTCCTGTCACCCTTTTTTCTTTTCTTTAATTGAAATTAGCACAGGTGTCAGCGGGAGTAAGAGGTGTTAAGTGAAGCTAAGTGGGCTTAACCGTCTGTTAGCGTCACTTAGCTCTGAGCAAAATTGTGCAAACCCGCCTACAACTGCTTAAAAGTTCTTTAATCACTCTGTTTCCATCAGCTCTTGTTCTGCCCAGCAACAAAATAAACAGCCCTGCCAAATCTTAAAGCCAGGATGCTGTGCACTACAGTCACAGCAATGTAATACTACACCATCTGAGCTGTGAGACTTTATATTTTTTTACAAACATATCATGCATTCTGGTAATTTAACATTAATGAAAAAAGTTGTTACTCCCAACTCTTGAACCCAGGACCCTGTGCATTATAATCACAACAACATACTTCTATACCATCTGAGCTATAGCAGTTTGTTTTTACAAACATATCATGCACTACAGTCATTTCACATAAGAGAAAAATATATATCTGTAATACTCTTATATACAAATATATGTATATGTATATATATATATATATATATATATATATATATATATATATATATATATATATATATAAAACTTGCAAGAGATCTGCAAAAAGCCTGACAAAGTGGGGGGATAAAGGGAAAACAATAGTGACATTTTTGAAATATGGCTGTTATATGCATAGAAGTCTGCTACAATTGCAAGGTTTGATTTAACATGTAATTTCTGATAGATTCCAGGTCTTAAACACAAATGAATGTCATTGTTTACTGATGTCAATGCTCACATCATCCCAGTGAATTCTCAGAAACCCACAACTGTTATGGGGTACAGACCAAGCATATGAGCCACGCATCTGGACAGTGTCTAGACATCTGGACAGTGGAGAGGTATGACTGCAGTCATGTAACAGAAGAAGAAAAACAGTGAGAGCTGCCAACCATTTCACCCAGCACCTTCTGAACCACAGTAAGACCAACACAACACTACCCCAAATTAGCTGTGGGGAATTATCCATGTATTTCCAAATATAAAATGCACTATAGGGATGGAACTGTAGGGAAAAGCAGATACTGGTGCAAACATGTCCACCCACAGCCATTTGCACCACAGTCACAGCAACATACCAGTACCCCAAATGAACTCTAGTGTAGAACGACTGTTTGAACAAACATATCCTGATTGTCAGTCACACACTACACCGACATATACTGCCCCAACTCACAGTCTACTGGGAATCCTGAGGTGTTACAGAACATTTCCCAGTCTGCCCCTACAAACATATACACCTGATAGACCACCAGCAACTGTAGCAGCATGCACAGTCAGATAGAAAAGGAGCTATGCCTCTCACATCTGCTACTCTTCCTACTCAGCCCAACAAACATTTATACACAACACTGCTACACAATCCTGTCAGTCTGTTAACAATGGCCATACATACATAACTGTCAACTGTACAGATCTACACAGAATGTCCAGGGTGTAGGACCATATTTATGGCCTCTGCTGCATACCACGTCCAGGAATCTGCTAAGTCACTGGGATGATACCAGCAGCGCAGTCATTATATAATGATATGCCATACCTCTGTACCTCTTACTGCAAGACATCTGGACAAAGCATGACATACGTGGGGGACAGGGGGCCGGAAAGAGGGACATATCTCACATAATGGTGTTACAAACTGAAACGGTTGCTGGTGTTACAGGGTTTGTTGTAACATAACATCCCTGAAGGATATGATGTTTGAAACACTAATGGATGTCAACATTTACTGACTACAATCCTCACATTATCCTACAGATTTCACAAACACTGAAGTTGTCTGAGGAACAGACCAAACATAATAGCCAAACCTCTGGGCAGTCTGTGGACATCTGGACAATTGAGAGGTATGTCAGAGACATATCACTGTCAGATGTCAAGTCATGCAGAAAATGCATGTCCAGACAAACACTGTTAATCTAGCAATCCTCTTTGTGTATAACAGCAATACTTACAATCTGTACTCAGTTCTGGAGCTTTGTTCCCTATGTTGTTGGGCCGTCTCCACATGTCTTGTCCTGAGAGGTATTTTCACCTACTGTCTGTGAAGCTGTAGCCCCCACACTTCCATAATCTCCTCCACACGGGCAAGGAAAAGGGGCAAGGCCCAGATGAAGGACTTAATTATAGCACTGTGTTGCTATGGCATTGGCTAATGGAAAGACAACACAGCTGCTCTGGATGCAAGTAGCAAGTAGGAGACACAGACTGGTGAAAAGGCCATCACCTGCTTATGAGTATTACATACAAAAGGCAAGCTGCTGCCTATGTAACACAGGTCTGAACCCATCTACACAAAGACAGACTGCGACTACACAAACCTAACCATTTTCAGTATTCTGAGGAGACTATTCAGCACTATAACAGGTATGTCAATCACATCAGCTTGTACTGGAATGCCGAAGGGGGATGCAATAATGTCAAATAGGACATTAAACACTAGGTTACAACAAGACCTGCTGGACTCACATGCTGCTGTCCATTACCTATGGTCATTCCTGCTTGCCTTGTCTGCATTGACATGAATCACATCTCTGGGCCCTAAGTCACCCCAGCAAAGGTCAGCTCATGTATGACTACTACTACTACTGGAGTGTATGTTGTGCAATACTGAGTGTGACACTGCTAGGCCAGCTACCTGGGATGTTGTACATATTCATATGTCACCTGTGAATGCTACTATGATACATATGCTTGTCTTAAAAATGCAGGAAACTTATATAGGGTATGTGCATAGTACACAACAGACGCAGAAGTGTGTGTTGAACTGTATGTTATATACTGAGCCCATACCTAACAAATGTCCAGAGTTTTGCAGACTGACCATGTCTGCCTCATATTTGTACTCAATGGCTCATACAGTTGTGCATTCTCAGGCACATCACTGGCAACCCATTAAAGACTGAAGTCATAACATAATAGCATTCATTTGATTGTCAGAAGTCATATCCTGCGGAGTTGACCTGTGAATGCGACACCGTCTTTGCTGGCAACTATGTCTGTTTCAGCTAGATTCATAAAGTGACACTATTTTCTTGCCTTTGCCCACCAGTGATGTGTACCCTTGTGCAGATGTCTTGCTCTAACAGGAGGTAGGTGTATTAGCATGAAACCCATGTCAATGCAGGTGTACCCTGTCCTGTAGGATGGCAACATTTGTGCAGTCACTGACACCTGCTTTGTAGCTTACTCATCCCATGATCCCATCATATGTTTAAACCCCAAATGGAGGGCTGTAAACCCACAGGAGGTGGAGTGTTGAACATAACATACATACCTCCAGGCTGGCCAAACAGCATGATACATGGGAGACACCCCAAGTGAAGTTAACAGCTGACAAAACAGCTACACAAATCATAGCTAGCTACAGGCCTCCAACCATGACTATGGACACCCACCACACCTATTGGGACTTGCTGGAATCTGTCAGGATTCAATCATCTACCCTGCTCCTGGGTGACTTCAACTACCCAGCCATAGTGTGCATGACATATGCCACCTGAACATGCATGCACAGAGATTCCTTGGCTTTATCAATGACAACGCAGCAGATCAGCCGATCAACACTCCTATGGCAAGTGGAAATAACCTGCACCTGGTCCTAACCAATATGAGTAGCCACTGCAGCACACCT